>NC_091231.1:18400162-18610181 GCF_040958095.1 Procambarus clarkii | reverse complement strand
GCAAGTATAGGCTTATAAGCTGGACACGAGTTCTCTCACATTGACAGTGGCTTGACGAAAATGCAGACTGACCCCTCACTCATCTGGTGCCTTCGGGAGGTGGAGATGTTTGAGATATATATCTCGAACTATCTACTTCTTTTGTAAGGTCTGATGGCGTAGTGGGTTAAAGCATACTAGTTATGCCAGCTACTGGAAGGTAGTTGTGCTTTCTGGGTTCGAGTCCCACTGGTGGGTGTTGTCCAAAGATTGTTAATCTTCACTTGTGGTTTATGCAAGTATAGGCTTATAAGCTGGACACGAGTTCTCTCACATTGACAGTGGCTTGACGAAAAATGCAGACTGACCCCTCACTCATCTGGTGCCTTCGGGAGGTGGAGATGTTTGAGATATATATCTCGAACTATCTACTTCTTTTGTAAGGTCTGATGGCGTAGTGGGTTAAAGCATACTAGTTATGCCAGCTACTGGAAGGTAGTTGTGCTTTCTGGGTTCGAGTCCCACTGGTGGGTGTTGTCCAAAGATTGTTAATCTTCACTTGTGGTTTATGCAAGTATAGGCTTATAAGCTGGACACGAGTTCTCTCACATTGACAGTGGCTTGACGAAAAATGCAGACTGACCCCTCACTCATCTGGTGCCTTCGGGAGGTGGAGATGTTTGAGATATATATCTCGAACTATCTACTTCTTTTGTAAGGTCTGATGGCGTAGTGGGTTAAAGCATACTAGTTATGCCAGCTACTGGAAGGTAGTTGTGCTTTCTGGGTTCGAGTCCCACTGGTGGGTGTTGTCCAAAGATTGTTAATCTTCACTTGTGGTTTATGCAAGTATAGGCTTATAAGCTGGACACGAGTTCTCTCACATTGACAGTGGCTTGACGAAAAATGCAGACTGACCCCTCACTCATCTGGTGCCTTCGGGAGGTGGAGATGTTTGAGATATATATCTCGAACTATCTACTTCTTTTGTAAGGTCTGATGGCGTAGTGGGTTAAAGCATACTAGTTATGCCAGCTACTGGAAGGTAGTTGTGCTTTCTGGGTTCGAGTCCCACTGGTGGGTGTTGTCCAAAGATTGTTAATCTTCACTTGTGGTTTATGCAAGTATAGGCTTATAAGCTGGACACGAGTTCTCTCACATTGACAGTGGCTTGACGAAAAATGCAGACTGACCCCTCACTCATCTGGTGCCTTCGGGAGGTGGAGATGTTTGAGATATATATCTCGAACTATCTACTTCTTTTGTAAGGTCTGATGGCGTAGTGGGTTAAAGCATACTAGTTATGCCAGCTACTGGAAGGTAGTTGTGCTTTCTGGGTTCGAGTCCCACTGGGGTGTTGTCCAAAGATTGTTAATCTTCACTTGTGGTTTATGCAAGTATAGGCTTATAAGCTGGACACGAGTTCTCTCACATTGACAGTGGCTTGACGAAAAATGCAGACTGACCCCTCACTCATCTGGTGCCTTCGGGAGGTGGAGATGTTTGAGATATATATCTCGAACTATCTACTTCTTTGTAAGGTCTGATGGCGTAGTGGGTTAAAAGCATACTAGTTATGCCAGCTACTGGAAGGTAGTTGTGCTTTCTGGGTTCGAGTCCCACTGGTGGGTGTTGTCCAAAGATTGTTAATCTTCACTTGTGGTTTATGCAAGTATAGGCTTATAAGCTGGACACGAGTTCTCTCACAATGACAGTGGCTTGACGAAAAATGCAGACTGACCCCTCACTCATCTGGTGCCTTCGGGAGGTGGAGAAGTTTGAGATATATATCTCGAACTATCTACTTCTTTTGTAAGGTCTGATGGCGTAGTGGGTTAAAGCATACTAGTTATGCCAGCTACTGGAAGGTAGTTGTGCTTTCTGGGTTCGAGTCCCACTGGTGGGTGTTGTCCAAAGATTGTTAATCTTCACTTGTGGTTTATGCAAGTATAGGCTTATAAGCTGGACACGAGTTCTCTCACATTGACAGTGGCTTGACGAAAAATGCAGACTGACCCCTCACTCATCTGGTGCCTTCGGGAGGTGGAGATGTTTGAGATATATATCTCGAACTATCTACTTCTTTTGTAAGGTCTGATGGCGTAGTGGGTTAAAGCATACTAGTTATGCCAGCTACTGGAAGGTAGTTGTGCTTTCTGGGTTCGAGTCCCACTGGTGGGTGTTGTCCAAGATTGTTAATCTTCACTTGTGGTTTATGCAAGTATAGGCTTATAAGCTGGACACGAGTTCTCTCACATTGACAGTGGCTTGACGAAAAAATGCAGACTGACCCCTCACTCATCTGGTGCCTTCGGGAGGTGGAGATGTTTGAGATATATATCTCGAACTATCTACTTCTTTTGTAAGGTCTGATGGCGTAGTGGGTTAAAGCATACTAGTTATGCCAGCTACTGGAAGGTAGTTGTGCTTTCTGGGTTCGAGTCCCACTGGTGGGTGTTGTCCAAAGATTGTTAATCTTCACTTGTGGTTTATGCAAGTATAGGCTTATAAGCTGGACTCGAGTTCTCTCACATTGACAGTGGCTTGACGAAAAATGCAGACTGACCCCTCACTCATCTGGTGCCTTCGGGAGGTGGAGATGTTTGAGGTATATATCTCGAACTATCTACTTCTTTTGTAAGGTCTGATGGCGTAGTGGGTTAAAGCATACTAGTTATGCCAGCTACTGGAAGGTAGTTGTGCTTTCTGGGTTCGAGTCCCACTGGTGGGTGTTGTCCAAAGATTGTTAATCTTCACTTGTGGTTTATGCAAGTATAGGCTTATAAGCTGGACACGAGTTCTCTCACATTGACAGTGGCTTGACGAAAAATGCAGACTGACCCCTCACTCATCTGGTGCCTTCGGGAGGTGGAGATGTTTGAGATATATATCTCGAACTATCTACTTCTTTTGTAAGGTCTGTTGGCGTAGTGGGTTAAAGCATACTAGTTATGCCAGCTACTGGAAGGTAGTTGTGCTTTCTGGGTTCGAGTCCCACTGGTGGGTGTTGTCCAAAGATTGTTAATCTTCACTTGTGGTTTATGCAAGTATAGGCTTATAAGCTGGACACGAGTTCTCTCACATTGACAGTGGCTTGACGAAAAATGCAGACTGACCCCTCACTCATCTGGTGCCTTCGGGAGGTGGAGATGTTTGAGATATATATCTCGAACTATCTACTTCTTTTGTAAGGTCTGATGGCGTAGTGGGTTAAAGCATACTAGTTATGCCAGCTACTGGAAGGTAGTTGTGCTTTCTGGGTTCGAGTCCCACTGGTGGGTGTTGTCCAAAGATTGTTAATCTTCACTTGTGGTTTATGCAAGTATAGGCTTATAAGCTGGACACGAGTTCTCTCACATTGACAGTGGCTTGACGAAAAATGCAGACTGACCCCTCACTCATCTGGTGCCTTCGGGAGGTGGAGATGTTTGAGATATATATCTCGAACTATCTACTTCTTTTGTAAGGTCTGATGGCGTAGTGGGTTAAAGCATACTAGTTATGCCAGCTACTGGAAGGTAGTTGTGCTTTCTGGGTTCGAGTCCCACTGGTGGGTGTTGTCCAAAGATTGTTAATCTTCACTTGTGGTTTATGCAAGTATAGGCTTATAAGCTGGAAACGAGTTCTCTCACATTGACAGTGGCTTGACGAAAAATGCAGACTGACCCCTCACTCATCTGGTGCCTTCGGGAGGTGGAGATGTTTGAGATATATATCTCGAACTATCTACTTCTTTTGTAAGGTCTGATGGCGTAGTGGGTTAAAGCATACTAGTTATGCCAGCTACTGGAAGGTAGTTGTGCTTTCTGGGTTCGAGTCCCACTGGTGGGTGTTGTCCAAAGATTGTTAATCTTCACTTGTGGTTTATGCAGGTATAGGCTTATAAGCTGGACACGAGTTCTCTCACATTGACAGTGGCTTGACGAAAAATGCAGACTGACCCCTCACTCATCTGGTGCCTTCGGGAGGTGGAGATGTTTGAGATATATATCTCGAACTATCTACTTCTTTTGTAAGGTCTGATGGCGTAGTGGGTTAAAGCATACTAGTTATGCCAGCTACTGGAAGGTAGTTGTGCTTTCTGGGTTCGAGTCCCACTGGAGGGTGTTGTCCAAAGATTGTTAATCTTCACTTGTGGTTTATGCAAGTATAGGCTTATAAGCTGGACACGAGTTCTCTCACATTGACAGTGGCTTGACGAAAAATGCAGACTGACCCCTCACTCATCTGGTGCCTTCGGGAGGTGGAGATGTTTGAGATATATATCTCGAACTATCTACTTCTTTTGTAAGGTCTGATGGCGTAGTGGGTTAAAGCATACTAGTTATGCCAGCTACTGGAAGGTAGTTGTGCTTTCTGGGTTCGAGTCCCACTGGTGGGTGTTGTCCAAAGATTGTTAATCTTCACTTGTGGTTTATGCAAGTATAGGCTTATAAGCTGGACACGAGTTCTCTCACATTGACAGTGGCTTGACGAAAAATGCAGACTGACCCCTCACTCATCTGGTGCCTTCGGGAGGTGGAGATGTTTGAGATATATATCTCGAACTATCTACTTCTTTTGTAAGGTCTGATGGCGTAGTGGGTTAAAGCATACTAGTTATGCCAGCTACTGGAAGGTAGTTGTGCTTTCTGGGTTCGAGTCCCACTGGTGGGTGTTGTCCAAAGATTGTTAATCTTCACTTGTGGTTTATGCAAGTATAGGCTTATAAGCTGGACACGAGTTCTCTCACATTGACAGTGGCTTGACGAAAAATGCAGACTGACCCCTCACTCATCTGGTGCCTTCGGGAGGTGGAGATGTTTGAGATATATATCTCGAACTATCTACTTCTTTTGTAAGGTCTGATGGCGTAGTGGGTTAAAGCATACTAGTTATGCCAGCTACTGGAAGGTAGTTGTGCTTTCTGGGTTCGAGTCCCACTGGTGGGTGTTGTCCAAAGATTGTTAATCTTCACTTGTGGTTTATGCAAGTATAGGCTTATAAGCTGGACACGAGTTCTCTCACATTGACAGTGGCTTGACGAAAAATGCAGACTGACCCCTCACTCATCTGGTGCCTTCGGGAGGTGGAGATGTTTGAGATATATATCTCGAACTATCTACTTCTTTTGTAAGGTCTGATGGCGTAGTGGGTTAAAGCATACTAGTTATGCCAGCTACTGGAAGGTAGTTGTGCTTTCTGGGTTCGAGTCCCACTGGTGGGTGTTGTCCAAAGATTGTTAATCTTCACTTGTGGTTTATGCAAGTATAGGCTTATAAGCTGGACACGAGTTCTCTCACATTGACAGTGGCTTGACGAAAAATGCAGACTGACCCCTCACTCATCTGGTGCCTTCGGGAGGTGGAGATGTTTGAGATATATATCTCGAACTATCTACTTCTTTTGTAAGGTCTGATGGCGTAGTGGGTTAAAGCATACTAGTTATGCCAGCTACTGGAAGGTAGTTGTGCTTTCTGGGTTCGAGTCCCACTGGTGGGTGTTGTCCAAAGATTGTTAATCTTCACTTGTGGTTTATGCAAGTATAGGCTTATAAGCTGGACACGAGTTCTCTCACATTGACAGTGGCTTGACGAAAAATGCAGACTGACCCCTCACTCATCTGGTGCCTTCGGGAGGTGGAGATGTTTGAGATATATATCTCGAACTATCTACTTCTTTTGTAAGGTCTGATGGCGTAGTGGGTTAAAGCATACTAGTTATGCCAGCTACTGGAAGGTAGTTGTGCTTTCTGGGTTCGAGTCCCACTGGTGGGTGTTGTCCAAAGATTGTTAATCTTCACTTGTGGTTTATGCAAGTATAGGCTTATAAGCTGGACACGAGTTCTCTCACATTGACAGTGGCTTGACGAAAAATGCAGACTGACCCCTCACTCATCTGGTGCCTTCGGGAGGTGGAGATGTTTGAGATATATATCTCGAACTATCTACTTCTTTTGTAAGGTCTGATGGCGTAGTGGGTTAAAGCATACTAGTTATGCCAGCTACTGGAAGGTAGTTGTGCTTTCTGGGTTCGAGTCCCACTGGTGGGTGTTGTCCAAAGATTGTTAATCTTCACTTGTGGTTTATGCAAGTATAGGCTTATAAGCTGGACACGAGTTCTCTCACATTGACAGTGGCTTGACGAAAAATGCAGACTGACCCCTCACTCATCTGGTGCCTTCGGGAGGTGGAGATGTTTGAGATATATATCTCGAACTATCTACTTCTTTTGTAAGGTCTGATGGCGTAGTGGGTTAAAGCATACTAGTTATGCCAGCTACTGGAAGGTAGTTGTGCTTTCTGGGTTCGAGTCCCACTGGTGGGTGTTGTCCAAAGATTGTTAATCTTCACTTGTGGTTTATGCAAGTATAGGCTTATAAGCTGGACTCGAGTTCTCTCACATTGACAGTGGCTTGACGAAAAATGCAGACTGACCCCTCACTCATCTGGTGCCTTCGGGAGGTGGAGATGTTTGAGGTATATATCTCGAACTATCTACTTCTTTTGTAAGGTCTGATGGCGTAGTGGGTTAAAGCATACTAGTTATGCCAGCTACTGGAAGGTAGTTGTGCTTTCTGGGTTCGAGTCCCACTGGTGGGTGTTGTCCAAAGATTGTTAATCTTCACTTGTGGTTTATGCAAGTATAGGCTTATAAGCTGGACACGAGTTCTCTCACATTGACAGTGGCTTGACGAAAAATGCAGACTGACCCCTCACTCATCTGGTGCCTTCGGGAGGTGGAGATGTTTGAGATATATATCTCGAACTATCTACTTCTTTTGTAAGGTCTGTTGGCGTAGTGGGTTAAAGCATACTAGTTATGCCAGCTACTGGAAGGTAGTTGTGCTTTCTGGGTTCGAGTCCCACTGGTGGGTGTTGTCCAAAGATTGTTAATCTTCACTTGTGGTTTATGCAAGTATAGGCTTATAAGCTGGACACGAGTTCTCTCACATTGACAGTGGCTTGACGAAAAATGCAGACTGACCCCTCACTCATCTGGTGCCTTCGGGAGGTGGAGATGTTTGAGATATATATCTCGAACTATCTACTTCTTTTGTAAGGTCTGATGGCGTAGTGGGTTAAAGCATACTAGTTATGCCAGCTACTGGAAGGTAGTTGTGCTTTCTGGGTTCGAGTCCCACTGGTGGGTGTTGTCCAAAGATTGTTAATCTTCACTTGTGGTTTATGCAAGTATAGGCTTATAAGCTGGACACGAGTTCTCTCACATTGACAGTGGCTTGACGAAAAATGCAGACTGACCCCTCACTCATCTGGTGCCTTCGGGAGGTGGAGATGTTTGAGATATATATCTCGAACTATCTACTTCTTTTGTAAGGTCTGATGGCGTAGTGGGTTAAAGCTTACTAGTTATGCCAGCTACTGGAAGGTAGTTGTGCTTTCTGGGTTCGAGTCCCACTGGTGGGTGTTGTCCAAAGATTGTTAATCTTCACTTGTGGTTTATGCAAGTATAGGCTTATAAGCTGGACACGAGTTCTCTCACATTGACAGTGGCTTGACGAAAAATGCAGACTGACCCCTCACTCATCTGGTGCCTTCGGGAGGTGGAGATGTTTGAGATATATATCTCGAACTATCTACTTCTTTTGTAAGGTCTGATGGCGTAGTGGGTTAAAGCATACTAGTTATGCCAGCTACTGGAAGGTAGTTGTGCTTTCTGGGTTCGAGTCCCACTGGTGGGTGTTGTCCAAAGATTGTTAATCTTCACTTGTGGTTTATGCAAGTATAGGCTTATAAGCTGGACACGAGTTCTCTCACATTGACAGTGGCTTGACGAAAAATGCAGACTGACCCCTCACTCATCTGGTGCCTTCGGGAGGTGGAGATGTTTGAGATATATATCTCGAACTATCTACTTCTTTTGTAAGGTCTGATGGCGTAGTGGGTTAAAGCATACTAGTTATGCCAGCTACTGGAAGGTAGTTGTGCTTTCTGGGTTCGAGTCCCACTGGTGGGTGTTGTCCAAAGATTGTTAATCTTCACTTGTGGTTTATGCAAGTATAGGCTTATAAGCTGGACACGAGTTCTCTCACATTGACAGTGGCTTGACGAAAAATGCAGACTGACCCCTCACTCATCTGGTGCCTTCGGGAGGTGGAGATGTTTGAGATATATATCTCGAACTATCTACTTCTTTTGTAAGGTCTGATGGCGTAGTGGGTTAAAGCATACTAGTTATGCCAGCTACTGGAAGGTAGTTGTGCTTTCTGGGTTCGAGTCCCACTGGTGGGTGTTGTCCAAAGATTGTTAATCTTCACTTGTGGTTTATGCAAGTATAGGCTTATAAGCTGGACACGAGTTCTCTCACATTGACAGTGGCTTGACGAAAAATGCAGACTGACCCCTCACTCATCTGGTGCCTTCGGGAGGTGGAGATGTTTGAGATATATATCTCGAACTATCTACTTCTTTTGTAAGGTCTGATGGCGTAGTGGGTTAAAGCATACTAGTTATGCCAGCTACTGGAAGGTAGTTGTGCTTTCTGGGTTCGAGTCCCACTGGTGGGTGTTGTCCAAAGATTGTTAATCTTCACTTGTGGTTTATGCAAGTATAGGCTTATAAGCTGGACACGAGTTCTCTCACATTGACAGTGGCTTGACGAAAAATGCAGACTGACCCCTCACTCATCTGGTGCCTTCGGGAGGTGGAGATGTTTGAGATATATATCTCGAACTATCTACTTCTTTTGTAAGGTCTGATGGCGTAGTGGGTTAAAGCATACTAGTTATGCCAGCTACTGGAAGGTAGTTGTGCTTTCTGGGTTCGAGTCCCACTGGTGGGTGTTGTCCAAAGATTGTTAATCTTCACTTGTGGTTTATGCAAGTATAGGCTTATAAGCTGGACACGAGTTCTCTCACATTGACAGTGGCTTGACGAAAAATGCAGACTGACCCCTCACTCATCTGGTGCCTTCGGGAGGTGGAGATGTTTGAGATATATATCTCGAACTATCTACTTCTTTTGTAAGGTCTGATGGCGTAGTGGGTTAAAGCATACTAGTTATGCCAGCTACTGGAAGGTAGTTGTGCTTTCTGGGTTCGAGTCCCACTGGTGGGTGTTGTCCAAAGATTGTTAATCTTCACTTATGGTTTATGCAAGTATAGGCTTATAAGCTGGACACGAGTTCTCTCACATTGACAGTGGCTTGACGAAAAATGCAGACTGACGCCACACTCATCTGGTGCCTTCGGGAGGTGGAGATGTTTGAGATATATATCTCGAACTATCTACTTCTTTTGTAAGGTCTGATGGCGTAGTGGGTTAAAGCATACTAGTTATGCCAGCTACTGGAAGGTAGTTGTGCTTTCTGGGTTCGAGTCCCACTGGTGGGTGTTGTCCAAAGATTGTTAATCTTCACTTGTGGTTTATGCAAGTATAGGCTTATAAGCTGGACACGAGTTCTCTCACATTGACAGTGGCTTGACGAAAAATGCAGACTGACCCCTCACTCATCTGGTGCCTTCGGGAGGTGGAGATGTTTGAGATATATATCTCGAACTATCTACTTCTTTTGTAAGGTCTGATGGCGTAGTGGGTTAAAGCATACTAGTTATGCCTGCTACTGGAAGGTAGTTGTGCTTTCTGGGTTCGAGTCCCACTGGTGGGTGTTGTCCAAAGATTGTTAATCTTCACTTGTGGTTTATGCAAGTATAGGCTTATAAGCTGGACACGAGTTCTCTCACATTGACAGTGGCTTGACGAAAAATGCAGACTGACCCCTCACTCATCTGGTGCCTTCGGGAGGTGGAGATGTTTGAGATATATATCTCGAACTATCTACTTCTTTTGTAAGGTCTGATGGCGTAGTGGGTTAAAGCATACTAGTTATGCCAGCTACTGGAAGGTAGTTGTGCTTTCTGGGTTCGAGTCCCACTGGTGGGTGTTGTCCAAAGATTGTTAATCTTCACTTGTGGTTTATGCAAGTATAGGCTTATAAGCTGGACACGAGTTCTCTCACATTGACAGTGGCTTGACGAAAAATGCAGACTGACCCCTCACTCATCTGGTGCCTTCGGGAGGTGGAGATGTTTGAGATATATATCTCGAACTATCTACTTCTTTTGTAAGGTCTGATGGCGTAGTGGGTTAAAGCATACTAGTTATGCCAGCTACTGGAAGGTAGTTGTGCTTTCTGGGTTCGAGTCCCACTGGTGGGTGTTGTCCAAAGATTGTTAATCTTCACTTGTGGTTTATGCAAGTATAGGCTTATAAGCTGGACACGAGTTCTCTCACATTGACAGTGGCTTGACGAAAAATGCAGACTGACCCCTCACTCATCTGGTGCCTTCGGGAGGTGGAGATGTTTGAGATATATATCTCGAACTATCTACTTCTTTTGTAAGGTCTGATGGCATAGTGGGTTAAAGCATACTAGTTATGCCAGCTACTGGAAGGTAGTTGTGCTTTCTGGGTTCGAGTCCCACTGGTGGGTGTTGTCCAAAGATTGTTAATCTTCACTTGTGGTTTATGCAAGTATAGGCTTATAAGCTGGACACGAGTTCTTTCACATTGACAGTGGCTTGACGAAAAATGCAGACTGACCCCTCACTCATCTGGTGCCTTCGGGAGGTGGAGATGTTTGAGATATATATCTCGAACTATCTACTTCTTTTGTAAGGTCTGATGGCGTAGTGGGTTAAAGCATACTAGTTATGCCAGCTACTGGAAGGTAGTTGTGCTTTCTGGGTTCGAGTCCCACTGGTGGGTGTTGTCCAAAGATTGTTAATCTTCACTTGTGGTTTATGCAAGTATAGGCTTATAAGCTGGACACGAGTTCTCTCACATTGACAGTGGCTTGACGAAAAATGCAGACTGACCCCTCACTCATCTGGTGCCTTCGGGAGGTGGAGATGTTTGAGATATATATCTCGAACTATCTACTTCTTTTGTAAGGTCTGATGGCGTAGTGGGTTAAAGCATACTAGTTATGCCAGCTACTGGAAGGTAGTTGTGCTTTCTGGGTTCGAGTCCCACTGGTGGGTGTTGTCCAAAGATTGTTTATCTTCACTTGTGGTTTATGCAAGTATAGGCTTATAAGCTGGACACGAGTTCTCTCACATTGACAGTGGCTTGACGAAAAATGCAGACTGACCCCTCACTCATCTGGTGCCTTCGGGAGGTGGAGATGTTTGAGATATATATCTCGAACTATCTACTTCTTTTGTAAGGTCTGATGGAGTAGTGGGTTAAAGCATACTAGTTATGCCAGCTACTGGAAGGTAGTTGTGCTTTCTGGGTTCGAGTCCCACTGGTGGGTGTTGTCCAAAGAATGTTAATCTTCACTTGTGGTTTATGCAAGTATAGGCTTATAAGCTGGACACGAGTTCTCTCACATTGACAGTGGCTTGACGAAAAATGCAGACTGACCCCTCACTCATCTGGTGCCTTCGGGAGGTGGAGATGTTTGAGATATATATCTCGAACTATCTACTTCTTTTGTAAGGTCTGATGGCGTAGTGGGTTAAAGCATACTAGTTATGCCAGCTACTGGAAGGTAGTTGTGCTTTCTGGGTTCGAGTCCCACTGGTGGGTGTTGTCCAAAGATTGTTAATCTTCACTTGTGGTTTATGCAAGTATAGGCTTATAAGCTGGACACGAGTTCTCTCACATTGACAGTGGCTTGACGAAAAATGCAGACTGACCCCTCACTCATCTGGTGCCTTCGGGAGGTGGAGATGTTTGAGATATATATCTCGAACTATCTACTTCTTTTGTAAGGTCTGATGGCGTAGTGGGTTAAAGCATACTAGTTATGCCAGCTACTGGAAGGTAGTTGTGCTTTCTGGGTTCGAGTCCCACTGGTGGGTGTTGTCCAAAGATTGTTAATCTTCACTTGTGGTTTATGCAAGTATAGGCTTATAAGCTGGACACGAGTTCTCTCACATTGACAGTGGCTTGACGAAAAATGCAGACTGACCCCTCACTCATCTGGTGCCTTCGGGAGGTGGAGATGTTTGAGATATATATCTCGAACTATCTACTTCTTTTGTAAGGTCTGATGGCGTAGTGGGTTAAAGCATACTAGTTATGCCAGCTACTGGAAGGTAGTTGTGCTTTCTGGGTTCGAGTCCCACTGGTGGGTGTTGTCCAAAGATTGTTAATCTTCACTTGTGGTTTATGCAAGTATAGGCTTATAAGCTGGACACGAGTTCTCTCACATTGACAGTGGCTTGACGAAAAATGCAGACTGACCCCTCACTCATCTGGTGCCTTCGGGAGGTGGAGATGTTTGAGATATATATCTCGAACTATCTACTTCTTTTGTAAGGTCTGATGGCGTAGTGGGTTAAAGCATACTAGTTATGCCAGCTACTGGAAGGTAGTTGTGCTTTCTGGGTTCGAGTCCCACTGGTGGGTGTTGTCCAAAGATTGTTAATCTTCACTTGTGGTTTATGCAAGTATAGGCTTATAAGCTGGACACGAGTTCTCTCACATTGACAGTGGCTTGACGAAAAATGCAGACTGACCCCTCACTCATCTGGTGCCTTCGGGAGGTGGAGATGTTTGAGATATATATCTCGAACTATCTACTTCTTTTGTAAGGTCTGATGGCGTAGTGGGTTAAAGCATACTAGTTATGCCAGCTACTGGAAGGTAGTTGTGCTTTCTGGGTTCGAGTCCCACTGGTGGGTGTTGTCCAAAGATTGTTAATCTTCACTTGTGGTTTATGCAAGTATAGGCTTATAAGCTGGACACGAGTTCTCTCACATTGACAGTGGCTTGACGAAAAATGCAGACTGACCCCTCACTCATCTGGTGCCTTCGGGAGGTGGAGATGTTTGAGATATATATCTCGAACTATCTACTTCTTTTGTAAGGTCTGATGGCGTAGTGGGTTAAAGCATACTAGTTATGCCAGCTACTGGAAGGTAGTTGTGCTTTCTGGGTTCGAGTCCCACTGGTGGGTGTTGTCCAAAGATTGTTAATCTTCACTTGTGGTTTATGCAAGTATAGGCTTATAAGCTGGACACGAGTTCTCTCACATTGACAGTGGCTTGACGAAAAATGCAGACTGACCCCTCACTCATCTGGTGCCTTCGGGAGGTGAAGATGTTTGAGATATATATCTCGAACTATCTACTTCTTTTGTAAGGTCTGATGGAGTAGTGGGTTAAAGCATACTAGTTATGCCAGCTACTGGAAGGTAGTTGTGCTTTCTGGGTTCGAGTCCCACTGGTGGGTGTTGTCCAAAGATTGTTAATCTTCACTTGTGGTTTATGCAAGTATAGGCTTATAAGCTGGACACGAGTTCTCTCACATTGACAGTGGCTTGACGAAAAATGCAGACTGACCCCTCACTCATCTGGTGCCTTCGGGAGGTGGAGATGTTTGAGATATATATCTCGAACTATCTACTTCTTTTGTAAGGTCTGATGGCGTAGTGGGTTAAAGCATACTAGTTATGCCAGCTACTGGAAGGTAGTTGTGCTTTCTGGGTTCGAGTCCCACTGGTGGGTGTTGTCCAAAGATTGTTAATCTTCACTTGTGGTTTATGCAAGTATAGGCTTATAAGCTGGACACGAGTTCTCTCACATTGACAGTGGCTTGACGAAAAATGCAGACTGACCCCTCACTCATCTGGTGCCTTCGGGAGGTGGAGATGTTTGAGATATATATCTCGAACTATCTACTTCTTTTGTAAGGTCTGATGGCGTAGTGGGTTAAAGCATACTAGTTATGCCAGCTACTGGAAGGTAGTTGTGCTTTCTGGGTTCGAGTCCCACTGGTGGGTGTTGTCCAAAGATTGTTAATCTTCACTTATGGTTTATGCAAGTATAGGCTTATAAGCTGGACACGAGTTCTCTCACATTGACAGTGGCTTGACGAAAAATGCAGACTGACCCCACACTCATCTGGTGCCTTCGGGAGGTGGAGATGTTTGAGATATATATCTCGAACTATCTACTTCTTTTGTAAGGTCTGATGGCGTAGTGGGTTAAAGCATACTAGTTATGCCAGCTACTGGAAGGTAGTTGTGCTTTCTGGGTTCGAGTCCCACTGGTGGGTGTTGTCCAAAGATTGTTAATCTTCACTTGTGGTTTATGCAAGTATAGGCTTATAAGCTGGACACGAGTTCTCTCACATTGACAGTGGCTTGACGAAAAATGCAGACTGACCCCTCACTCATCTGGTGCCTTCGGGAGGTGGAGATGTTTGAGATATATATCTCGAACTATCTACTTCTTTTGTAAGGTCTGATGGCGTAGTGGGTTAAAGCATACTAGTTATGCCTGCTACTGGAAGGTAGTTGTGCTTTCTGGGTTCGAGTCCCACTGGTGGGTGTTGTCCAAAGATTGTTAATCTTCACTTGTGGTTTATGCAAGTATAGGCTTATAAGCTGGACACGAGTTCTCTCACATTGACAGTGGCTTGACGAAAAATGCAGACTGACCCCTCACTCATCTGGTGCCTTCGGGAGGTGGAGATGTTTGAGATATATATCTCGAACTATCTACTTCTTTTGTAAGGTCTGATGGCGTAGTGGGTTAAAGCATAATAGTTATGCCAGCTACTGGAAGGTAGTTGTGCTTTCTGGGTTCGAGTCCCACTGGTGGGTGTTGTCCAAAGATTGTTAATCTTCTCTTGTGGTTTATGCAAGTATAGGCTTATAAGCTGGACACGAGTTCTCTCACATTGACAGTGGCTTGACGAAAAATGCAGACTGACCCCTCACTCATCTGGTGCCTTCGGGAGGTGGAGATGTTTGAGATATATATCTCGAACTATCTACTTCTTTTGTAAGGTCTGATGGCGTAGTGGGTTAAAGCATACTAGTTATGCCAGCTACTGGAAGGTAGTTGTGCTTTCTGGGTTCGAGTCCCACTGGTGGGTGTTGTCCAAAGATTGTTAATCTTCACTTGTGGTTTATGCAAGTATAGGCTTATAAGCTGGACACGAGTTCTCTCACATTGACAGTGGCTTGACGAAAAATGCAGACTGACCCCTCACTCATCTGGTGCCTTCGGGAGGTGGAGATGTTTGAGATATATATCTCGAACTATCTACTTCTTTTGTAAGGTCTGATGGCGTAGTGGGTTAAAGCATACTAGTTATGCCAGCTACTGGAAGGTAGTTGTGCTTTCTGGGTTCGAGTCCCACTGGTGGGTGTTGTCCAAAGATTGTTAATCTTCACTTGTGGTTTATGCAAGTATAGGCTTATAAGCTGGACACGAGTTCTCTCACATTGACAGTGGCTTGACGAAAAATGCAGACTGACCCCTCACTCATCTGGTGCCTTCGGGAGGTGAAGATGTTTGAGATATATATCTCGAACTATCTACTTCTTTTGTAAGGTCTGATGGAGTAGTGGGTTAAAGCATACTAGTTATGCCAGCTACTGGAAGGTAGTTGTGCTTTCTGGGTTCGAGTCCCACTGGTGGGTGTTGTCCAAAGATTGTTAATCTTCACTTGTGGTTTATGCAAGTATAGGCTTATAAGCTGGACACGAGTTCTCTCACATTGACAGTGGCTTGACGAAAAATGCAGACTGACCCCTCACTCATCTGGTGCCTTCGGGAGGTGGAGATGTTTGAGATATATATCTCGAACTATCTACTTCTTTTGTAAGGTCTGATGGCGTAGTGGGTTAAAGCATACTAGTTATGCCAGCTACTGGAAGGTAGTTGTGCTTTCTGGGTTCGAGTCCCACTGGTGGGTGTTGTCCAAAGATTGTTAATCTTCACTTGTGGTTTATGCAAGTATAGGCTTATAAGCTGGACACGAGTTCTCTCACATTGACAGTGGCTTGACGAAAAATGCAGACTGACCCCTCACTCATCTGGTGCCTTCGGGAGGTGGAGATGTTTGAGATATATATCTCGAACTATCTACTTCTTTTGTAAGGTCTGATGGCGTAGTGGGTTAAAGCATACTAGTTATGCCAGCTACTGGAAGGTAGTTGTGCTTTCTGGGTTCGAGTCCCACTGGTGGGTGTTGTCCAAAGATTGTTAATCTTCACTTATGGTTTATGCAAGTATAGGCTTATAAGCTGGACACGAGTTCTCTCACATTGACAGTGGCTTGACGAAAAATGCAGACTGACCCCACACTCATCTGGTGCCTTCGGGAGGTGGAGATGTTTGAGATATATATCTCGAACTATCTACTTCTTTTGTAAGGTCTGATGGCGTAGTGGGTTAAAGCATACTAGTTATGCCAGCTACTGGAAGGTAGTTGTGCTTTCTGGGTTCGAGTCCCACTGGTGGGTGTTGTCCAAAGATTGTTAATCTTCACTTGTGGTTTATGCAAGTATAGGCTTATAAGCTGGACACGAGTTCTCTCACATTGACAGTGGCTTGACGAAAAATGCAGCCTGACCCCTCACTCATCTGGTGCCTTCGGGAGGTGGAGATGTTTGAGATATATATCTCGAACTATCTACTTCTTTTGTAAGGTCTGATGGCGTAGTGGGTTAAAGCATACTAGTTATGCCTGCTACTGGAAGGTAGTTGTGCTTTCTGGGTTCGAGTCCCACTGGTGGGTGTTGTCCAAAGATTGTTAATCTTCACTTGTGGTTTATGCAAGTATAGGCTTATAAGCTGGACACGAGTTCTCTCACATTGACAGTGGCTTGACGAAAAATGCAGACTGACCCCTCACTCATCTGGTGCCTTCGGGAGGTGGAGATGTTTGAGATATATATCTCGAACTATCTACTTCTTTTGTAAGGTCTGATGGCGTAGTGGGTTAAAGCATACTAGTTATGCCAGCTACTGGAAGGTAGTTGTGCTTTCTGGGTTCGAGTCCCACTGGTGGGTGTTGTCCAAAGATTGTTAATCTTCACTTGTGGTTTATGCAAGTATAGGCTTATAAGCTGGACACGAGTTCTCTCACATTGACAGTGGCTTGACGAAAAATGCAGACTGACCCCTCACTCATCTGGTGCCTTCGGGAGGTGGAGATGTTTGAGATATATATCTCGAACTATCTACTTCTTTTGTAAGGTCTGATGGCGTAGTGGGTTAAAGCATACTAGTTATGCCAGCTACTGGAAGGTAGTTGTGCTTTCTGGGTTCGAGTCCCACTGGTGGGTGTTGTCCAAAGATTGTTAATCTTCACTTGTGGTTTATGCAAGTATAGGCTTATAAGCTGGACACGAGTTCTCTCACATTGACAGTGGCTTGACGAAAAATGCAGACTGACCCCTCACTCATCTGGTGCCTTCGGGAGGTGGAGATGTTTGAGATATATATCTCGAACTATCTACTTCTTTTGTAAGGTCTGATGGCGTAGTGGGTTAAAGCATACTAGTTATGCCAGCTACTGGAAGGTAGTTGTGCTTTCTGGGTTCGAGTCCCACTGGTGGGTGTTGTCCAAAGATTGTTAATCTTCACTTGTGGTTTATGCAAGTATAGGCTTATAAGCTGGACACGAGTTCTCTCACATTGACAGTGGCTTGACGAAAAATGCAGACTGACCCCTCACTCATCTGGTGCCTTCGGGAGGTGGAGATGTTTGAGATATATATCTCGAACTATCTACTTCTTTTGTAAGGTCTGATGGCGTAGTGGGTTAAAGCATACTAGTTATGCCAGCTACTGGAAGGTAGTTGTGCTTTCTGGGTTCGAGTCCCACTGGTGGGTGTTGTCCAAAGATTGTTAATCTTCACTTGTGGTTTATGCAAGTATAGGCATATATATACATATATATATATATATATATATATATATATATATATATATATATATATATATATATATATATATATATGTGTGTGTGTGTGTGTGTGTGTGTAGCCGAAAAAGTTAGGTTAGGTAGTCGAAAAACAATTAATTTATGAAAACCTGGCTTATTAGGCAAATCGGGCCTTGCATAGTAGGCCGAGAAGTGCGTTCTGGCTACTAGGTACGACATATATATATATAATGTGTGTGAATATTCTCGTGTATATATTTATTTATTTATTTTTTTATTTATTTATATATTAGAAGGTACATGGGGGTGAGAAAGTAAAAATGATAATATAATGATATAAACACCTTGTTACAATATACTGTTTCATCTTACATGATATATAAGTGTCATTAGTCTCGTAAATAAAGTTCTTCTTTTGCTGGAGATACTCTTATTATTTAGTTAAGAATTACTGAACTGTAATTACCTACTGTGTATTTAGTGTGGTGCTTACCAGTTGAAGATGCTAGGAGTTGATACAAGAGTGTGCAGAGAGAGTTAGCAATTTAGCCTAGCAGGAATTCATACCTGTGATATTGTACAGAATTATATTACTGTACCTGAGTTTACCTGAGATCCAGAAATACTAGTGGTCTTGAAAAAGACTGAAAGCCAGCTGCTTGAAGAAGGTCCCCCTCATTTGCCTTGATGATCTATACTTTAAAAGTTAGTAGAGTTTTGCCATTTACGTATTCGGCGGGTAGGTAGTTCCATATGTTAATAATCATGTGGGTAAAAAAACATCTCTTGTTCTCAGATTTCTCCTATGTTGTGGCTTTTAATGCTTCAAACTGTTTTATCATATTAAACAGTTTAAATATTAAAATGGTATATATATGTTTTTTTAGAAATCTTTCTCAAATTATATATTTTGAATTTTAAATTTCAACCTCCTTAAATACAACTAGGTGACTACATTACAACTAAGTGAGTAAATTTTTTTGTACATGTATTAGCATGACTCTGGCATTTATTAACCTGACTCTGGCAATTATATTAATCTTACTCTGGCATTGATATTACCATGAATCAACACTGGCAAATATATTAGTCAGACTCTGGATATGAATTACTGTATATCTGTTTATTATTTAGTTACGACCTGGTGCTACCTCACTCAGCTAATTTAGAACTTAAAACATGACATTAAACTTCAACAATATATTTACCTGAGTTTACCTGGTAAATATATTGTTTATAGTCTATTATATCAATATTATATAACTCCCACTAATACCTCTGATGTTAATGACATTATTCTTTCTCTTAAACCAAAGTCAGGTGCCCTGGCTGAGATACAAACTGTAACTTACAAAAAAAAAACTCCTGATTTCATGCTACAGCCATTGCATTGCTCTACAACAAATCACTTGAACTCCACACCTTTCCTGATATTAACAAAAAAAAGTTAGCCCAGTCCCTAAAAGTTGTGATCTCACTTATGTCAACAATTACAGACCAATATCAATCTAGCCAAACTTGTCTAAATTATCTTAAAAGTTAATATACAAGCAACTTTACTCGTATGTATCTAAACACAGTATGCTCTTGCCAATATGGCTTTAGATCCAAAAAACGCATCAATGATGCACGGATTAGTATGAACTTGATACATGCTGCTCTTGATAATAATGAGTACCTTGTTGGGTTATTTCCTGACCTATGTAATGTTTTGACACTGTTAACCACAATAACCTCGTTCTTAAACTTCAATATTATAGAGTCAGATATCACTTCCTGCAATACCTTCAATCTTACCTTAGTGACAGGCTACAGTCACTAAGGTAAGTATCTTGTATGTTTTTGTGAACGAATTGAATTCTCCCACCCTACCCATTAACATTTGTGTTCCACATGTCAGTGTGTACTTGGCCCAAGTACGGTGTACAAGTACGGTGTACTTGTACTTGGTACTATATATTTTCATTTTTTCCATAGCACATGAGCTGGAACTTATCTTCGTTAAACACTATATTATTTTCTGTAGCCCATAGAAAGACCTGATCCTTTAAGATCTTCTTCGCTATTTAAGTCCCTTGACATGCTAAACATACACTCACTCCACACATTCTCCTGTGCAATCTACATGTACAAAACCTTGTTCCTAAATGCTAATGTTGATCTGAAACTTTTTCACTATTTATTTAATAGAACTAATGAGCACCATACCGGAAATAAATATCGCTTATATATCCTCAGAGTAAGACTAAATCTGTGCAAACTCTCCACGCAAATAAAAGGGCCCAATCTTTGGAATTTTCTCACTGATAAATTAAAAAAGTTTCCAAACCATGCCTAGTTCAAAAGTAAAATAAAAAAAAGAACCTTATTTCATCCTCATAGTTTCCAACATGGTGCTTCAAACTCACACTGGATCTTTTACAACCCCTACTTGCCTACTTTTTGCCTAATTCTTTATGTAAAAGGAATATTAATCAAAACACAGAGCATTAGCATTAATTAGTGGTTTTACTTTATTACTTTTTCATGGTACAGGCAAACACTTGCTAAGAGAGGTTTTTATAGAAACTTAATAAAAGGATATCCTGACTTCATTAATTACTTTACCCTGACTGACATTTATAATTATTTAAGCCTGGCTGGCAATGTTTTTTTTTTAAATCCTGGAAAATCACAAATTTTCCTGAATTTTGGGGGTTTCTCCTCCTCCCCCATATCTGGGGTTGATGAATCATCATCTAGCTGCTGTATTCCAGATTCTTCCATGTCTGTTGTATTGTCATTAGCAGATCCAATGCCATTAGAATCTAGAAAAGATAGAATATATATTAATAATAATAATAATAATGGAAAAAATATATAATAAACTTATAATTAAAAATGAGAAAATTCCATGTTATAATTCGCTCACATCTATAACTAAAAATTTAACTGCAAGCATCAGGAAGAAGGGCTCCAATGTTGAAGCCGGCTGATCAACTATGAACCATTACTTTTTGCTCTATAAACACTGGCCAATAATAAGGTCAGTGTTTTCTGCTATGCAAAGTATCTAGTATGGCAAACACACACTTTCCCAAGGGAGGAAGGTATTAAATGTTTGATATGCAGTACCTAGAACACCTGGAGTCATAACATAATATTGGACACAGTATTGTTTTCTAACAGGAAGATGAAGTGAAACAAATCTACTTAGTTTTCATGATAGAGTCACAGATATATTACAAGAAAAAGGTTGTTGGATTTACTGTCTATCTAAACCTAAAAAAGCTTTTGACAGTCCCACACAACATGCTGTACACTACACACAAGGGGCATAACTAGCTGACCCTCCAAAGAATACCTGATCAACCAGGCTGTGATTCATTCGTCAGGCTACGAGCAGCCGTGTCAAACAGCCTGGTTGACCAGTCCAGCAACAAGAAGGCCTGGTCGACGACCATGGGAAGGCTAAGCCCCGGAAACACTTATAAAGGTAAGGGTGGTTTTAGATAGTAAGCTACTGCCAGAGGAACAAAAAACTCCTCTCACATAGTAAGAGGAGCTTGTGCATTACTTTACAACTTCAGACTTGCTTTTAATTATAAGGATGGTGAATGACTAAAGAAAATGTTCATGACTTTTGTGAGACCAAAACTGGAACATGCAGCAGTTGAATGGTACCAAAATCTCAAGAAGCACATAAATAAACTTGAAAAGGTGCAACGGTATGCAGAAAAACATGGCTCCTGGAACTGAAAAACAAAGAGTTACGAGGCGTCACTAGAGGCGTTAAACATGCCATCAGTACAAGATAGAAGAAATAGAGGTAATATGATCACCCCTGGTAATATGATCGAAAATTACTATAAAAAAGTAAAATTGATAATATGATCACAAATTACTAACAGAAATTCTTTAAATTGATATGCTATATATGCAAATGCAAATATGCTGTGCTTACTATATTAACCTGCAATTTTAAATGGGATACATGTACTGTATTGTGATTTGTGTATTTGTACTCAATGAATTTGTGCGTCCCTTGAGGGACTTGAAGTGGAGGGGTGTAGAAATAGCCTAAGCTACTCTATCACTTTGAGATGTATTTTTTTTCTTGTCTCAATAAACTTACTTGAACTTGAAAGAATTACCACGTAACAAAAGTAGGACCCCTTGAGTATTTAAAGAGTTGGTTAGACATATATATGAATGAGATTGGGTGGATATAAATAGGAGCTGCCTCATATTGGTTAATAAGCCTTCTGCAGCTATCTTAATCATGTTCAGTTTTCTGCCTTATTCAAAAGTAAAACCCAAAAATACCTAATTTCATCCTCATTTACCTACCTACCTAGTGCTTCAAACTCCCACTGTATGTGTGTGTGTGTACTCACCTAATTGTACTCACCTAATTGTGCTAGTGGGGGTTGAGCTTTGGCTCTTTGGTCCCGCCTCTCAACTGTCAATCAACTGGTGTACAGATTCCTGTGCCTACTGGGCTCTATCATATCTACATTTGAAACTGTGTATGGAGTCAGCCTCCACCACATCACTTCCTAGTGCATTCCATTTATTAACTACTCTGACACTGAAAAAATTCTTTCTAACGTCTCTGTGGCTCATCTGGGTACTAAGTTTCCACCTGTGTCCCCTTGTTCGTGTCCCACCCGTGCTGAAGAGTTTGTCTTTGTCCACCCTGTCAATTCCCCTGAGAATTTTGTAGGTGGTTATCATGTCTCCCCTTACTCTTCTGTTTTCCAGGGATGTGAGGTTCAGCTCCTTTAGCCTTTCCTCGTAGCTCAATCCTCTCAGTTCCGGGACGAGCCTGGTGGTATACCGCTGAATCTTCTCTAACTTTGTCTTTGTGTGTGTGTGTGTGTGTGTTTGTGTGTGTGTGTATATGTATATGTATATATATATAAATATATATATATATATATATATATATATATATATATATATATATATATATATATATATATATATATATATATATATATATGTCGTACCTAGTAGCCAGAACGCACTTTTTGGCCTACTATGCAAGGCCCGATTTGCCTAATAAGCCAAGTTTTCATGAATTAATATTTTTTCGACTACCTAACCTACCTACCCTAACCTAACCTAACTTTTTCTGCTATCTAACCTAACCTAACCTAACCTATAAAGATAGGTTAGGTTAGGTTAGGTAGGGTTGGTTAGGTTCGGTCATATATCTACGTTAATTTTAACTCCAATAAAAAAAAATTTACCTCATACGTAATGAAATGGGTAGCTTTATCATTTCATGAGAAAAAATTTAGAGAAAATATATTAATTCAGGAAAACTTGGCTTATTAGGCATATCGGGCCTTGCATAGTAGGCTGAGAAGTGCGTTCTGGCTATTAGGTACGACATATATATATATATATATATATATATATATATATATATATATATATATATATATATATATATATATATATATATATATGTCGTACCTAGTAGCCAGAACGCACTTCTGAGCCTAATATGCAAGACCAAATTTGCCTAATAAGCCAAGTTTTCCTGAATTAATATATTTTCTCTAATTTTTTTCTTATGAAATGATAAAGCTACCCATTTCATTATGTATGAGGTCATTTTTTTTTATTGGAGTTAAAATTAACGTAGATATATGACCGAACCTAACCAACCCTACCTAACCTAACCTAACCTATCTTTATAGGTTAGGTTAGGTTAGGTAGCCGAAAAAGTTAGGTTAGGTTAGGTTAGGTAGGTTAGGTAGTCGAAAAACAATTAATTCATGAAAACTTGGCTTACTAGGCAAATTTGGCCTTGCATAGTAGGCTGAGAAGTGAGTTCTGGCTACTAGGTACGACATATATATATATATATATATATATATATATATATATATATATATATATATATATATATATATATATATATATATATATATATATATATATATATATATATATATATATATACATATATATATATATATATATATATATATATATATATATATATATATATATATATATATATATATATATATATATATATATATATATATATATATATTAAATATGACCGAAAAAGTAAGATTAATAATTCTAACACGAATTTTCTCAATCTTTCGTACATTTCTTTTCACTGTTGGAGGTAAATCAAAAATCAATTCTCCAAAATTCATTTTTATTTCTAGTCTGACGCGACACGAGCGCGTTTCGTAAAACTTATTACATTTTCAAAGACTTTAGTTCACAAATACACAACTGAATAGAACTTACGCATCTCCGATTTTATATCTACATTTGAGTGAGGTGGAAGGGGTGATGTGGCATTAACACAAGACAGAACAAGATGTGGCATTAATAGGGTATTAATTTCATCAACACAAGACAGAACAAGAGTATTAATAGGGTATTAATTTCATCAACACAAGACAGAACACGAAACAATGGATATTGAATAGAAGTGTTTGTAGGAAGCCTATTGGTCCATATTTATTGATGCTTCTATATTGGAGCGGAGTCTTGAGGTGGGTAGAATATAGTTGTGCAATAATTGGCTGTTAATTGCTGGTGTTGACTTCTTGATGTGTAGTGCCTCGCAAACGTCAAGCCGCCTGCTATCGCTGTATCTATCGATGATTTCTGTGTTGTTTACTAGGATTTCTCTGGCGATATTTTGGTTGTGGGAAGAGATTATATGTTCCTTAATGGAGCCCTGTTGCTTATGCATCGTTAAACGCCTAGAAAGAGATGTTGTTGTCTTGCCTATATACTGGGTTTTTTGGAGCTTACAGTCCCCAAGAGGGCATTTGAAGGCATAGACGACGTTAGTCTCTTTTAAAGCGTTCTGTTTTGTGTCTGGAGAGTTTCTCATGAGTAGGCTGGCCGTTTTTCTGGTTTTATAGTAAATCGTCAGTTGTATCCTCTGATTTTTGTCTGTAGGGATAACGTTTCTATTAACAATATCTTTCAGGACCCTTTCCTCCGTTTTATGAGCTGTGGAAAAGAAGTTCCTGTAAAATAGTCTAATAGGGGGTATAGGTGTTGTGTTAGTTGTCTCTTCAGAGGTTGCATGGCTTTTCACTTTCCTTCTTATGATGTCTTCGACGAAACCATTGGAGTATCCGTTATTGACTAGGACCTGCCTTACCCTACAGAGTTCGTCGTCGACTTGCTTCCATTCTGAGCTGTGGCTGAGAGCACGGTCGACATATGCGTTAACAACACTCCTCTTGTACCTGTCTGGGCAGTCGCTATTGGCATTTAGGCACATTCCTATGTTTGTTTCCTTAGTGTAGACTGCAGTGTGGAAACCTCCGCCCTTTTCCATGACTGTTACATCTAGAAAGGGCAGCTTCCCATCCTTTTCCATCTCGTAAGTGAAACGCAGCACGGAACTCTGCTCAAATGCCTCCTTCAGCTCCTGCAGATGTCTGACATCAGGTACCTGTGTAAAAATGTCGTCAACATACCTGCAGTATATGGCCGGTTTCAAGTTCATGTCAACTAAGACTTTTTGCTCGATGGTACCCATGTACAAGTTTGCAAACAGGACACCTAGGGGAGAACCCATGGCGACCCCATCTACTTGCTTATACATGTGCCCATCCGGGCTCAAGAAGGGCGCCTCTTTAGTACAAGCTTGGAGTAGTTTCCTCAGAATATTTTCTGGTATGTCAAGAGGAGTACAGGCTGGATCACGATACACTCTGTCGGCTATCATTCCGATTGTCTCGTCCACAGGTACGTTGGTAAACAGCGATTCTACGTCCAACGAGGCTCTTATCCCTGTGGCCCGTGTGCCCCGCAGTAAGTCAACAAATTCCTTTGGAGACTTCAGGCTGAAGGCGCAAGGAACATAAGGAGTCAGCAGGCCGTTGAGTCGCTTCGCCAGTCTGTACGTGGGTGTGGGTATCTGGCTAATGATTGGCCGAAGTGGGTTTCCAGGCTTGTGTGTCTTGACATTTCCATACGCATATCCAGGTTTATATTCCCCAATGATCTTTGGCAGGTGGAGTCCGGATTTCTTTGCGTTCACAGTTTCGATCAGTTTGTTGACCTTTGCTTTTAATTCGGCTGTAGTGTCCTTCGTTACCCTTTGGAACTTAGTTTGGTCAGAGAGTATGATGTTCATTTTCGCCAGATATTCGTCTTTTTTAAGAATGACATATATTGGCGACTTGTCACCTCTCCTGACAACTATCTCCTTGTTCTCACGAAGGCTTTTAGCTGCCGCTTTAAGCTCGGGGAACAGTATGGTGCTTCTGTAATTGCCTCGATTCTTTCCTCCTTCTGCAATAAGTTCTGCTTGTAAGGTATCTTTGGTAGTGACCTTCCTTTGTGTCTCGAGGTCGAATATGTCGTCCAACAGAATTTCCAACTCTACTTTCCGGGCCATCTCACTCGGTCTGGACATAACATGACAGTTTATGCCTAGATTTAGGAGAGTGGGTTGGTCCTCAGTGAGGTTAATTCCTGCAAGGTTCAGGAAGCCATCTCTTGGTCGTGGAATTGCCATACATAGAATAAAAAGTTAGCAAATTTGTTAAACATGAACGGCCATTTATAAAACCATGTTGCGACTCATTTATTAATTTATGTTTTTCAAGATGGAGACGAATTGTATTTGCAATTATCGATTCAAGTAACTTTCCCACAATTTACTTTTTCGGTCATATTTAATAATATATGTCTACAGGAAAGACTGCTACCAAAATATACTAATATATATATATATATATATATATATATATATATATATATATATATATATATATATATATATATATATATATATATATATATATATATATATATATATATATATATATATATATATATATATATTTATTTATTTATTTATTTATTTTACTGACCTCTAGTCAATGGTGTCACAGAATCATTATGTTCAACTGTGAGTTGGTTTAATTCTTCAGCCTCCAACTTCCTCTTGCGATCTGAAAATAAAAATTTCTATTATAATTTAATTATTAAATTATCAGCAAAAATATGTTGGCAATATACCTTTCATGGGAGGTGTGCTTATCATGTATTGGGATGTGAATCTGGCAACAGGCAAGGTAACAAGGAATTGTTTTTATATTCAATATTTAACATTTAAACTTATTTTTAGCATAGAACAGTAATATAGTATATAATATAAGTTTATCAGTTCAGATAATAGTGACCCCAAATGTATAACAATGTGGTTAAGAACCTTGTATGCATGATATTTTGTCCAACTAGTCAGAAAAGTTAAACGTGAAATGTGAAAGGAAAGGAAAGCAAAACTATGAACTTCATATTTCAAAAATAAGAAGAGCAAAGACAAATCCTAGAGGGTTATTTTATTTATTGCATTAAGGTCTATGCATTATTTTTATTACATTATATTAAAATATATATCATTAGTATATGCAATTATATTATATTAAATTATATTATATAATATTGCATTAGTATATTCAATACAGTACTTACACAAATGGAAGATATTGCTTATTGATTTACAGTCTGCTGCTGTTAGGCAATCTGCTGGCAAAATGCCTTGAGTAGCATTATGGAGTCCTTTTTTGAAATAGATGAACACGGTTTCATACCCAGCACCACGCATTTTTGCCATCTGAAAAGAAAGGGTAAAATCCTAATGAACAAAAGGCCTCATGACGATCTCGTCTTCATAAAGACATATCTCTTTTGAGAAAGATCAACACAGGGGGAGTCTCATACTCAAATTTCCTAACACTTTGGAGGATATATATCTACATTACTTCTTTAAGAGGGCCAGATGTAACAAACCAGGAGCAAATATTTAAAGATCACCAAGCCACAATGTAGGATAGGAAACAAGTGTTATATATAGTAGGCATCCATCGGTCTCAGGAGACTATGGAGTTGTGCTCTGGTGTCAGCCTGGTCAGGAGTGGCCTCACCAGGGCGCAAAGCCAGGGTAAGTTGATTCGGGGGAGAAGCTGTTACCCAGACAGCAGGTTTGTATATATATATATATATATATATATATATATATATATATATATATATGAATGAAAACTCACACCCCAGAAGTGACTCGAACCCATACTCCCAGAAGCAACGCAACTGGTAACTACAGGGCGCCTTAATCCGCTTGACCATCACGGCCGTCAAAAGGAAGTGATAGCCGAGGCTATTTGAGCCACTTCCCCGACGGCAACTCGGATGGTAATCTTGGGCATAGCATTTCACCAAATCATCTCATTCTTTGGGGCACACGTGAGGAACACAAATGCGAACAAGCCTGAATGGTCCCCAGGACTATATGCGAATGAAAACTCACACCCCAGAAGTGACTCGAACCCATACTCCCAGAAGCAACGCAACTGGTAACTACAGGGCGCCTTAATCCGCTTGACCATCACGGCCGTCAAAAGGAAGTGATAGCCGAGGCTATTTGAGCCACTTCCCCGACGGCAACTCGGATGGTAATCTTGGGCATAGCATTTCACCAAATCACCTCATTCTTTGGGGCACACGTGAGGAACACAAATGCGAACAAGCCTGAATGGTCCCCAGGACTATATGCGAATGAAAACTCACACCCCAGAAGTGACTCGAACCCATACTCCCAGAAGCAACGCAACTGGTAACTACAGGGCGCCTTAATCCGCTTGACCATCACGGCCGCAAAAGGAAGTGATAGCCGAGGCTATTTGAGCCACTTCCCCGACGGCAACTCGGATGGTAATCTTGGGCATAGCATTTCACCAAATCACCTCATTCTTTGGGGCACACGTGAGGAACACAAATGCGAACAAGCCTGAATGGTCCCCAGGACTATATGCGAATGAAAACTCACACCCCAGAAGTGACTCGAACCCATACTCCCAGAAGCAACACAACTGGTAACTACAGGGCGCCTTAATCCGCTTGACCATCACGGCCGTCAAAAGGAAGTGATAGCCGAGGCTATTTGAGCCACTTCCCCGACGGCAACTCGGATGGTAATCTTGGGCATAGCATTTCACCAAATCACCTCATTCTTTGGGGCACACGTGAGGAACACAAATGCGAACAAGCCTGAATGGTCCCCAGGACTATATGCGAATGAAAACTCACACCCCAGAAGTGACTCGAACCCATACTCCCAGAAGCAACGCAACTGGTAACTACAGGGCGCCTTAATCCGCTTGACCATCACGGCCGTCAAAAGGAAGTGATAGCCGAGGCTATTTGAGCCACTTCCCCGACGGCAACTCGGATGGTAATCTTGGGCATAGCATTTCACCAAATCACCTCATTCTTTGGGGCACACGTGAGGAACACAAATGCGAACAAGCCTGAATGGTCCCCAGGACTATATGCGAATGAAAACTCACACCCCAGAAGTGACTAGTTACCAGTTGCGTTGCTTCTGGGAGTATGGGTTCGAGTCACTTCTGGGGTGTGAGTTTTCATCCGCATATAGTCCTGGGGACCATTCAGGCTTGTTCGCATTTGTGTTCCTCACGTGTGCCCCAAAGAATGAGGTGATTTGGTGAAATGCTATGCCCAAGATTACCATCCGAGTTGCCGTCGGGGAAGTGGCTCAAATAGCCTCGGCTATCACTTCCTTTTGACGGCCGTGATGGTCAAGCGGATTAAGGCGCCCTGTAGTTACCAGTTGCGTTGCTTCTGGGAGTATGGGTTCGAGTCACTTCTGGGGTGTGAGTTTTCATTCGCATATAGTCCTGGGGACCATTCAGGCTTGTTCGCATTTGTGTTCCTCACGTGTGCCCCAAAGAATGAGGTGATTTGGTGAAATGCTATGCCCAAGATCCGAGTTGCCGTCGGGGAAGTGGCTCAAATAGCCTCGGCTATCACTTCCTTTTGACGGCCGTGATGGTCAAGCGGATTAAGGCGCCCTGTAGTTACCAGTTGCGTTGCTTCTGGGAGTATGGGTTCGAGTCACTTCTGGGGTGTGAGTTTTCATTCGCATATAGTCCTGGGGACCATTCAGGCTTGTTCGCATATATATATATATATATATATATATATATATATATATATATATATATATATATATATATATATATATATATATATATATATATAGTACATATATATAGTAGTATACAGTAGTAGTAGGTGGCAGCCGTAGCAGTCGGTCGTGCAGGGGGTTGGGTCCCACATTTGTGCCCATTCAACAAGGATACCAGTGCCTGAGGAAGTCAAGAATCGACTCATGTCTGTGTTAATACCTGCTGAAGACTCTTAGTGGGTCGAGGAAGCCTACCTCTCCAGCAATGCAACAGAATCAACTGTAAAAGGTGTGTTGTCCTGGCGGGAGGCGTGCTACCCAGCAAACAATTTTAGGTTGCCACAACATATCTGGAAAGTATTTGAAAGTATTGGAAACGTTTGTTTTATCGTATCAGATACGATATTGTGTGTGGACTTAAATAGGTTTCCAAAACTTATAACCAAGACATATGTATCTAACACTAATTTGAGATGTTGTGGCAACTTTACACTCCTAACATGAGTCATTCATAATCCATTCATACACCAATATGAATCTCTTATGAAAGGTTTGAGCCAATAATCTGAACCATTTTCACATCTTTGTGTTTAAAGTTAAGTTTCTTGAAATTCAATTATATTTTATATTATATTATTTTTATTATATTTTATATTATATTATTATTTTCAATTTAAATATTAAAACCAATTTAAGGGTAAAAAAAATCTAATAATTTATATTTCTTTTATTATTTACTAACAATTATAATTATTTACTAACGGAGAGAGGGGAGGCTGGACTGCGGACAGTGGCGGCGGTGGCGGATAGTGGCGGCGGGCGGACAGTGGCGGCGGCCGGACAGTGGCGGCGGCGGGCGGACAGTGGCGGCGGGCGGACAGTGGCGGCGGTGGCGGATAGTGGCGGCGGGCGGACAGTGGCGGCTGTGGCGGATAGTGGCGGTTGTGGCGGATAGTGGCGGCGGGCGGACCGTGGCGGCTTTGGCGGCGGTGGTGGACAGTGGCGGCGGGCGGATAGTGGCGGCGGGCGGACAGTGGCGGCGGGCGGACAGTGGCGGCAGTGGCGGATGGTGGCGGCGGGCGGGCGGACAGTGGCGGCGGGCGGGCGGACAGTGGCGGCGGGCGGACAGTGGCGGCTGTGGCGGATAGTGGCGGTTGTGGCGGATAGTGGCGGCGGGCGGACCGTGGCGGCTTTGGCGGCGGTGGTGGACAGTGGCGGCGGGCGGACAGTGGCGGCGGCGGGCGGACAGTGGCGGCGGCGGGCGGATAGTGGCGGCGGTGGGCGGACAGTGGTGGCGGCGGGCGGACAGTGGTGGCGGCGGGCGGACAGTGGCGGCGGTGGGCGGACAGTGGTGGCGGCGGGCGGACAGTGGTGGCGGCGGGCGGACAGTGGTGGCGGCGGGCGGACAGTGGAGGCGGCGGGCGGACAGTGGTGGCGGCGGGCGGACAGTGGTGGCGGCGGGCGGACAGTGGTGGCGGCGGGCGGACAGTGGTGGCGGTGGTAGACAGTGGTGGAGGTGGCGGACAGTGGTGGCGGTGGCGGATAGTGGCAGCGGGCGGACAGTGGCGGCGGTGGCGGATAGTGGCGGCGGGCGGACAGTGGCGTCGGGCGGACAGTGGCGGCGGGCGGACAGTGGCGGCGGTGGCGGATAGTGGCGGCGGGCGGACAGGGTTGGCGGCGGGCGGACAGTGGCGGCGGTGGCGGATAGTGGTGGCGGGCGGACAGTGGCGGCGGGCGGACAGTGGCGGCGGGCGGACAGTGGCGGCTGTGGCGGATAGTGGCGGCGGCGGGCGGACAGTGGAGGCGGCGGGCGGACAGTGGAGGCGGCGGGCGGACAGTGGAGGCGGCGGGCGGACAGTGGTGGCGGCGGGCGGACAGTGGAGGCGGCGGGCGGACAGTGGTGGCGGCGGGCGGACAGTGGTGGCGGCGGGCGGACAGTGGTGGCGGCGGGCGGACAGTGGTGGCGGCGGGCGGACAGTGGTGGCGGCGGGCGGACAGTGGTGGCGGACAGTGGCGGCGGTGGCGGACAGTGACGGCGGTGGCGGACAGTGGCGGCGGTGGCGGACTGTGGCGGCGGTGGCGGACACTGGCGGCTGTGTCTGGCGGTGGTGGCGGGCGGTGGCGGGTGGCGGCGTCTGTGATGAGTGGTGGCGGCTGGCGGTGGTGGGTGGTGGCGGCGGCGGTGGTGGGTGGTGGTGGCGGCGGCGGCTGGTGGTGGAGGGTGGTGGCGGCGGTGGTGGTGGGTGGTGGTGGCGGCGGCGGCTGGTGGTGGTGGGTGGTGGTGGCGGCGGTGGTGGTGGGTGGTGGTGGCGGCGGCGGCTGGTGGTGGTGGGTGGTGGCGGCGGTGGTGGTGGGTGGTGGTGGCGGCGGCGGCTGGTGGTGGTGGCGGCGGGTGGTGGGTGGCGGCGGCGGCTGGTGGTGGTGGGTGGTGGCGGCGGGTGGTGGGTGGTGGCGGCTGTGGTGGGTGGTGGCGGGCGGTGGCGGGCGGCGGCGGCTGTGGTGGGTGGTGACGATCGGCGGTGGGGGGGGGGCTGGTGGCGGCTGGCGGTGGCGGCTTGCGGTGGCGACTGTGGCAACGGGCGGTGACGGCTGATAGCGGGCGGTGGTGGCGGCTGGTGGCAGGTGGTGGTGGCGGCTGGTGGCAGGTGGTGGTGGCGGTGGTGGCGGCTGGTGGTGGCGGCTGGTGGTGGTGGCAGCTGGTGGCGGTGATGGCGGCTGGTGGTGGTGGCAGCTGGTGGCGGTGATGGCGGCTGGTGGTGGTGGTGGCTGGTGGTGGTGGCAGCTGGTGGTGGTGGTGGTGGTGACGGCGGCTGGTGGCGGGCGGTGGCGGCTTGTGGCGGCTGGTGGTGGCGGCGGTGGTGGGTGGTGGTGGTGGGTGGTGGTGGCGGCTGTGGTGGGTGGTGGCGGTGGTGTCGGCGGCGGCTGTGGTGGGTGGTGGCGGCGGCGGCGGTGATGGGTGGTGGCGGCGGCGGTGGTGGTGGGTGGTGGTGGCGGCGGCGGCGGCGGTGATGGGTGGTGGCGGCGGCGGTGGTGGTGGGTGGTGGTGGCGGCGGCGGTGATGGGTGGTGGCGGCGGCGGTGGTGGTGGCGGCGGCGGCGGCTGGTGGTGGTGGGTGGTGGTGGTGGGTGGTGGCGGCGGGTGGCGGTGGTGGGTGGCGGTGGTGGGTGGCGGTGGCTGGTGCAGGCGGCTGGTGGTGGGAGGTGGCGGCGGGTGGTGGGAGGTGGCGGCGGGTGGCGGTGTTTGGTGGCGGGTGGCGGCTGGTGGCGGCTGGTGGTGGGTGGCGGCTGGTGGTGGGTGGTGGCAGGTGGCGGCTGGTGGTGGGTGGTGGCGGGTGGCGGCTGGTGGTGGGTGGCGGCTGGTGGTGGGTGGCGGGTGGCGGCGGGTGGCGGCTGGTGGTGGGTGGCGGGTGGCGGCTGGTGGTGGGTGGTGGCAGGTGGCGGCTGGTGGTGGCTGGTGGCGGGTGGCGGCTGGTGGTGGGTGGTAGCGGCGGGTGGTGAGTGGCGGTGGTGGGTGGCGGTGGCTGGTGGCTGGTGGCGGGTGGTTGCGGGTGGCGGCTGGTGGTGGGTGGTGGCGGGTGGCGGCTGGTGGTGGGTGGTGGCGGCGGTGGTGGGTGGTGGTGGTGGGTGGTGGTGGCGGCTGTGGTGGGTGGTGGCGGTGGTGTCGGCGGCGGCTGTGGTGGGTGGTGGCGGCGGCGGCGGTGATGGGTGGTGGCGGCGGCGGTGGTGGTGGGTGGTGGTGGCGGCGGCGGCGGTGATGGGTGGTGGCGGCGGCGGTGGTGGTGGGTGGTGGTGGCGGCGGCGGTGATGGGTGGTGGCGGCGGCGGTGGTGGTGGCGGCGGCGGCGGCTGGTGGTGGTGGGTGGTGGTGGTGGGTGGTGGCGGCGGGTGGCGGTGGTGGGTGGCGGTGGTGGGTGGCGGTGGCTGGTGCAGGCGGCTGGTGGTGGGAGGTGGCGGCGGGTGGTGGGAGGTGGCGGCGGGTGGCGGTGTTTGGTGGCGGGTGGCGGCTGGTGGCGGCTGGTGGTGGGTGGCGGCTGGTGGTGGGTGGTGGCAGGTGGCGGCTGGTGGTGGGTGGTGGCGGGTGGCGGCTGGTGGTGGGTGGCGGCTGGTGGTGGGTGGCGGGTGGCGGCGGGTGGCGGCTGGTGGTGGGTGGCGGGTGGCGGCGGGTGGCGGCTGGTGGTGGGTGGTGACAGGTGGCGGCTGGTGGTGGCTGGTGGCAGGTGGCGGCTGGTGGTGGGTGGTAGCGGCGGGTGGTGAGTGGCGGTGGTGGGTGGCGGTGGCTGGTGGCTGGTGGCGGGTGGTGGCGGGTGGCGGCTGGTGGTGGGTGGTGGCGGGTGGCGGCTGGTGGTGGGTGGTGGCGGGTGGCGGCTGGTGGTGGGTGGTGGCGGGTGGCGGCTGGTGGCGGGTGGCGGGTGGCGGCGGGTGGTGGGTGGTGGCGGCGGGTGGTGAGTGGCGGTGGAGGGTGGCGGCGGCTGGTGGTGGGTGGTGGCGGGTGGCGGCTGGTGGTGGGTGGTGGCGGGTGGCGGCTGGTGGTGGGTGGTGGCGGGTGGCGGCTGGTGGTGGGTGGCGGCTGGTGGTGGGTGGCGGGTGGCGGCGGGTGGCGGCTGGTGGTGGGTGGTGGCGGGTGGCGGCTGGTGGTGGGTGGTGGCGGGTGCCCAGCAAACAATTTTAGGTTGCCACAACATATCTGGAAAGTATTTGAAAGTATTGGAAACGTTTGTTTTATCGTATCAGATACGATATTGTGTGTGGACTTAAATAGGTTTCCAAAACTTATAACCAAGACATATGTATCTAACACTAATTTGAGATGTTGTGGCAACTTTACACTCCTAACATGAGTCATTCATAATCCATTCATATACCAATATGAATCTCTTATGAAAGGTTTGAGCCAATAATCTGAACCCTTTTTACATCTTTGTGTTTAAAGTTAAATTTCTTGAAATTAAATTATATTTTATATTATATTATTATTTTCAATTTAAATATTAAAACCAATTTAAGGGTAAAAAAATCTAATAATTTATATTTCTTTTATTATTTACTAACAATTATAATTATTTACTAACGGAGAGAGGGGAGGCTGTACGGCAGAGAGTGGCGGCTGTGGCGGACAGTGGCGGCGGTGGCGGATAGTGGCGGCGGGCGGACAGTGGCGGCGGGCGGACAGTGGCGGCGGCGGGCGAACAGTGGCGGCGGGCGGACAGTAGCGGCGGTGGCGGACAGTGGCGGCGGGCGGACAGTGGCGGCGGTGGCGGACAGTGGCGGCGGTGGCGGACAGTGGCGGCGGGCGGACAGTGGCGGCGGTGGCGGACAGTGGCGGCGGGCGGACAGTGGCGGCGGGCGGACAGTGGCGGCGGGCGGACAGTGGCGGCGGGCGGACAGTGGCGTCGGGCGGACAGTGGCGGCGGTGGCGGACAGAGGCGGCGGTGGCGGACAGTGGCGGCGGGCGGACAGTGGCGGCGGTGGCGGACAGTGGCGGCGGGCGGACAGTGGCGGCGGGCGGACAGTGGCGGCGGGCGGACAGTGGCGGCGGGCGGACAGTGGCGGCGGGCGGACAGTGGCGGCGGTGGCGGACAGTGGCGGCGGTGGCGGACAGTGGCGGCGGGCGGACAGTGGCGGCGGGCGGACAGTGGCGGCGGGCGGACAGTGGCGGCGGGCGGACAGTGGCGGCGGGCGGACAGTGGCGGCGGGCGGACAGTGGCGGCGGGCGGACAGTGGCGTCGGGCGGACAGTAGCGGCGGTGGCGGACAGTGGCGGCGGGCGGACAGTGGCGGCGGTGGCGGACAGTGGCGGCGGTGGCGGACAGTGGCGGCGGGCGGACAGTGGCGGCGGGCGGACAGTGGCGGCGGGCGGACAGTGGCGTCGGGCGGACAGTGGCGGCGGTGGCGGATAGTGGCGGCGGGCGGACAGTGGCGGCGGGCGGACAGTGGCGGCGGTGGCGGACAGTGGCGGCGGGCGGACAGTGGCGGCGGGCGGACAGTGGCGGCGGGCGGACAGTGGCGTCGGGCGGACAGTGGCGGCGGTGGCGGATAGTGGCGGCGGGCGGACAGTGGCGGCGGGCGGACAGTGGCGGCGGTGGCGGATAGTGGCGGCGGGCGGACAGGGCGGCGGCGGGCGGACAGTGGCGGCGGGAGGACAGTGGCGGCGGGCGGACAGTGGCGGCTGTGGCGGATAGTGGCGGCGGGCGGACCGTGGCGGCGGTGGTGGACAGTGGCGGCGGGCGGACAGTGGCGGCGGCGGGCGGACAGTGGCGGCGGCGGGCGGACAGTGGCGGCGGCGGGCGGACAGTGGCGGCGGCGGGCGGACAGTGGCGGCGGCGGGCGGACAGTGGCGGCGGCGGGCGGACAGTGGCGGCGGCGGGCGGACAGTGGAGGCGGCGGGCGGACAGTGGAGGCGGCGGGCGGACAGTGGAGGCGGCGGGCGGACAGTGGAGGCGGCGGGCGGACAGTGGAGGCGGCGGGCGGACAGTGGAGGCGGCGGGCGGACAGTGGAGGCGGCGGGCGGACAGTGGTGGCGGCGGGCGGACAGTGGTGGCGGCGGGCGGACAGTGGTGGCGGCGGGCGGACAGTGGTGGCGGCGGGCGGACAGTGGTGGCGGCGGGCGGACAGTGGTGGCGGCGGGCGGACAGTGGTGGCGGTGGCGGACAGTGGCGCTGGTGGCGGACAGTGACGGCGGTGGCGGACAATGGCGGCGGTGGCGGACAGTGGCGGCGGTGGCGGACACTGGCGGCGGTGGCGGACACTGGCGGCTGTGTCTGGCGGTGGTGGCGGGCGGTGGCGGGGTCTGTGATGAGTGGTGGCGGCTGGCGGTGGTGGGTGGTGGCGGCGGTGGTGGTGGGTGGTGGTGGCGGCGGCGGCTGGTGGTGGCGGCGGTGGTGGTGGGTGGTGGTGGTGGTGGCGGCGGCGGCTGGTGGTGGTGGGTGGTGGCGGCGGTGGTGGTGGGTGGTGGCGGCGGCGGCTGGTGGTGGTGGGTGGCGGCGGCGGGTGGTGGTGGGTGGTGGCGGCTGTGGTGGGTGGTGGCGGGCAGTGGCGGGCGGCGGCGGCTGTGGTGGGTGGTGACGATCGGCGGTGGGGGGGGGCTGGTGGCGGCTGGCGGTGGCGACTGTGGCAACGGGCGGTGACTGCTGATAGCGGGCGGTGGTGGCGGCTGGTGGCAGGTGGTGGTGGCGGTGGTGGCGGCGGCTGGTGGTGGTGGCAGCTGGTGGCGGTGATGGCGGCTGGTGGTGGTGGCAGCTGGTGGCGGTGATGGCGGCTGGTGGTGGTGGCGGCTGGTGGTGGTGGCAGCTGGTGGCGGTGATGGCGGCTGGTGGTGGTGGTGGTGGTGATGGCGGCTGGTGGCGGGCGGTGGCGGGCGGTGGCGGCTTGTGGCGGCTGGTGGTGGCGGCGGTGGTGGGTGGTGGTGGTGGGTGGTGGTGCCGGCTGTGGTGGGTGGTGGCGGTGGTGTCGGCGGCGGCTGTGGTGGGTGGTGGCGGCGGCGGCGGTGATGGGTGGTGGCGGCGGCGGTGGTGGTGGGTGGTGGTGGCGGCGGCGGTGATGGGTGGTGGCGGCGGTGGTGGTGGGTGGTGGTGGCGGCGGCGGCTGGTGGTGGTGGGTGGTGGTGGTGGGTGGTGGCGGCGGGTGGCGGTGGTGGGTGGCGGGTGGCGGCTGGTGGTGGGTGGTGGCGGCGGGTGGTGAGTGGCGGTGGTGGGTGGCGGTGGCTGGTGGCGGGTGGTGGTGGGTGGCGGTGGCGGGTGGCGGTGGCGGGTGGCGGGTGGCGGTGGCGGGTGGCGGGTGGCGGCTGGTGGTGGGTGGCGGGTGGCCGTGGTGGGTGGCGGTGGCTGGTGGCGGGTGGCGGCTGGTGGTGGGTGGTGGCGGGTGGCGGCTGGTGGTGGGTGGTGGCGGGTGGTGAGTGGTGGCGGGTGGTGGGTGGTGGCGGGTGGCGGCTGGTGGTGGGTGGTGGCGGGTGGCGGCTGGTGGCGGGTGGCGGCTGGTGGTGGGTGGCGGCGGCTGGTGGTGGGTGGCGGCGGGTGGCGGCTGGTGGTGGGTGGTGGCGGCGGGTGGTGAGTGGCGGTGGTGGGTGGCGGTGGCTGGTGGCGGGTGGCGGCTGGTGGTGGGTGGTGGCGGGTGGCGGCTGGTGGTGGGTGGTGGCGGGTGGCGGCTGGTGGTGGGTGGTGGCGGGTGGCGGCTGGTGGTGGCTGGTGGTGGGTGGTGGCGGGTGGCGGCTGGTGGTGGGTGGCGGGGGGTGGCGGCGGGTGGCGGCTGGTGGTGGGTGGTGGCAGGTGGCGGCTGATGGTGGGTGGCGGCGGGTGGCGGCTGGTGGGTGGTGGCGGGTGGCGGCTGGTGGTGGGTGGTGGCGGGTGGCGGCTGGTGGTGGGCGGCGGGTGGCGGCGGGTGGCGGCGGGTGGCGGCTGGTGGCGGCCAGCTGGGACACACCCTTCTCCACTGTAGGTCTGAGTACAACTAACCATATGTCTCTCTCACCAGAACAGTGTTGCCAGCTCGCGGTCTCAAAATGTTTCCTTCAAAGATTGTATATTATCTTTGAACAACAAGTTTGATTATCAAGGAAATAATGCATATATTATTGTCACATTAATACTGTGCAATATCTTATTACATTCCTGCTAAATAATTATAATTTGAAACAGGACAAAAAATCCCACATATATATAAAAACCAACATTAGAGATCACGAGGCCTAGGCCTCGCCTGTGACCACACATCCTGCCTCCCTGGCCTGCTACACTCACACACCTCACACTCTTAACTCTCTCATAATCACTCTCACTCTCTTACTCTGTCACTCTTACTCTGTCACTCTTACTCTCTGTCACTCTTACTCTGTCACTCTTACTCTCTGTCACTCTTACTGTCACTCTTACACTCTGTCACTCCTACTCTCTGTCACTCTTACTCTGTCACTCTTACTCTCTGTCACTCTTACTCTCTGTCACTCTTACTCTCTGTCACTCTTACTGTCACTCTTACACTCTGTCACTCCTACTCTCTGTCACTCTTACTCTGTCACTCTTACTCTCTGTCACTCTTACTCTCTGTCACTCTTACTCTGTCACTCTTACTCTGTCACTCTTACTCTGTCACTCTTACTCTGTCACTCTTACTCTCTGTCACTCTTACTCTCTGTCACTCTTACTCTCTGTCACTCTTACTCTGTCACTCTTACTCTGTCACTCTTACTCTCTGTCACTCTTACTCTGTCACTCTTACTCTCTGTCACTCTTACTCTCTGTCACTCTTACTCTCTGTCACTCTTACACTCTGTCACTCTTACTCTGTCACTCTTACTCTCTGTCACTCTTACTCTCTGTCACTCTTACTCTCTGTCACTCTTACTCTCTGTCACTCTTACTCTCTGTCACTCTTACTCTCTGTCACTCTTACTCTGTCACTCTTACTCTGTCACTCTTACTCTGTCACTCTTACTCTCTGTCACTCTTACTCTGTCACTCTTACTCTGTCACTCTTACTCTGTCACTCTTACTCTCTGTCACTCTTACTCTGTCACTCTTACTCTGTCATTCTTACTCTCTGTCAATCTTACTCTGTCACTCTTACTCTCTGTCACTCTTACTCTCTGTCACTCTTACTCTCTGTCACTCTTACTCTCTGTCACTCTTACTCTCTGTCACTCTTACTCTCTGTCACTCTTACTCTGTCACTCTTACTCTCTGTCACTCTTACTCTGTCACTCTTACTCTGTCACTCTTACTCTGTCACTCTTACTCTCTGTCACTCTTACTCTGTCACTCTTACTCTCTGTCACTCTTACTCTGTCACTCTTACTCTCTGTCACTCTTACTCTGTCATTCTTACTCACTCTCAGTCACCCTTACCCATTCATACTCACTCTCTCACTCTTACTCTCATACTCTTACTCTCAATTACTCTTACTCTCAATCACTCTTACTCCCAATCACTCCTACTCCCAATCACTCCTACTCTCAATCACTCCTACTCTCATTCTTACTCTTACTCCTACTCCCAATCACTCTTACTCTCAATCACTCTTATTCTCATTCTTACTCTCACTCTTACTCTTACTCCCAATCACTCTTACTCCCAATCACTCTTACTCTCAATCACTCTTACTCTCAATCACTCTTACTCTCAATCACTCTTACTCTCATTCTTACTCTTACTCATTCTTACTCTCAATCACTCTTATTCTCATTCTTACTCCTACTCTCACTCTAACTCCTACTCCCAATCACTCTTACTCCCAATCACTCTTACTCTCAATCACTCTTACTCCCAATCACTCTTACTCTCAATCACTCTTACTCTCAATCACTCTTACTCTCAATCACTCTTACTCTCACTAACTCTCAATCACTCTTACTCTCACTCTAACTCTCAATCACTCTTACTCTCATACTCACCCTTACTCTCAATCACTTTACTCTCACTCTTACTCATTCTGTCACTCTTACTCTCACTCTTACTCACTCTGTCACTCTTACTCACTCTCAGTCACTCTTACTCACACTTACACACTCTCTGGCACTCTCACTCACCTTCATTCACTCTTACTCACTCTTACCCACTCTCGCTCACTCTTACTCACTCTAGTTAATAAGAACACGCCAATATAAGACAACAAAACGTTTTCAGATTCGTTCTCACCACTTTCCAGCAACTTTTAAAATTTATATAAATTATCTTAGGGAATAATACATAAATTATATATTTAAACATGATATTAGTGTTTAGTGGAATGCATAAGGAGTCAAATTGTGTTAAAAAGAGCGATTTTTAGAAAATTTGGAAAACTACTTTTTTCTGTTCATATTATAACTAAATGGATTTTAAAGGTTTCACTCAGCCAATATATATCATTCACAATTTATTAAGGAATTTTACAAAAAAACACCATAAATTTTATATTTAAACATGTAAAAACTATTTGTTTTACATTTGGAAGAAAATAATTGTAGAAAAACAATTTATAATTAAACCTTTGTGTTTGGATTTTTTGAGTAAAAGTTTCTCAAAGGCTCTCCTGCACCATTCTCAATGCAAATCATTCCCACACCTATGGGAAGAGATAGGCGAACGTTGTGTAGATGATTTGTGTTTGCTGGGTGGCGGCTGGTGGTGGGTGGTGGCGGGTGGCGGCTGGTGGTGGGTGGCGGCGGGTGGCGGCGGGTGGTGGGTGGCGGTGGGTGGCGGCGGGTGGCGGCTGGTGGCGGGTGGCGGCTGGTGGTGGCGGGTGGCGGCTGGTGGTGGCGGGTGGCGGTGGGTGGCGGCTGGTGGTGGGTGGTGGCGGGTGGCGGCTGGTGGTGGGCGGCGGGTGGCGGCTGGTGGTGGGCGGCGGGTGGCGGCTGGTGGCGGCCAGCTGGGACACACCCTTCACCACTGAAGGTCTGAGAACAACTAACCATATGTCTCTCTCACCACCACCAGATTAGTGTTGCCAGCTCGCGCTCTCAAAATGTTTCCTTCAAAGATTGTATATTATCTTTGAACAACAAGTTTGATTATCAAGGAAATAATGCATATATTATTGTCACATTAATACTGTGCAATATCTTATTACATTCCTGCTAAATAATTATAATTTGAAACAGGACAAAAAATCCAACATATATATAAAAACCAACATTAGAGATCACGAGGCCTAGGCCTCGCCTGTGACCACACATCCTGCCTCCCTGGCCTGCTTCCCTCACACACCTCACACTCTTAACTCTCTCATAATCACTCTCACTCTCTTACTCTGTCACTCTTACTCTCTGTCACTCTTACTCTCTGTCACTCTTACTCTCTGTCACTCTTACTCTCTGTCACTCTTACTCTCTGTCACTCTTACTCTGTCACTCTTACTCTGTCACTCTTACACTGTCACTCTTACTCTCTGTCACTCTTACTCTCTGTCACTCTTACTCTCTGTCACTCTTACTCTCTGTCACTCTTACTCTCTGTCACTCTTACTCTCTGTCACTCTTACTCTGTCACTCTTACTCTCTGTCACTCTTACTCTCTGTCACTCCTACTCTCTGTCACTCTTACTCTCTGTCACTCTTACTCTGTCATTCTTACTCACTCTCAGTCACCCTTACCCATTCATACTCACTATCTCACTCTTACTCTCATACTCTTACTCTCAATTACTCTTACTCTCAATCACTCTTACTCCCAATCACTCCTACTCCCAATCACTCCTACTCCCAATCACTCCTACTCTCATTCTTACTCTTACTCCCAATCACTCTTACTCTCAATCACTCTTATTCTCATTCTTACTCTTACTCTCACTCTTACTCTTACTCCCATTCACTCTTACTCCCAATCACTCTTACTCTCAATCACTCTTACTCTCAATCACTCTTACTCTCAATCACTCTTACTCTCAATCACTCTTACTCTCATTCTTACTCTTACTCACTCTTACTCTCAATCACTCTTATTCTCATTCTTACTCCTACTCCCAATCACTCTTACTCCCAATCACTCTTACTCTCAATCACTCTTACTCCCAATCACTCTTACTCTCAATCACTCTTACTCTCAATCACTCTTACTCTCAATCACTCTTACTCTCATTCTTACTCTTACTCACTCTTACTCTCAATCACTCTTATTCTCATTCTTACTCCTACTCCCAATCACTCTTACTCCCAATCACTCTTACTCTCAATCACTCTTACTCCCAATCACTCTTACTCTCAATCACTCTTACTCTCAATCACTTTTACTCTCAATCACTCTTACTCTCAGTCACTCTTACTCTCACTAACTCTCAATCACTCTTACTCTCACTCTAACTCTCAATCACTCTTAGGCACTATTACTCACTCTTTCTCTCAGTCATCCTAACTCACTCTCATACTCACTCTTACTCTGTCACTCTTACTCTCTGTCACTCTTACTCTCTGTCACTCTTACTCTCTGTCACTCTTACTCTCTGTCACTCTTACTCTCTGTCACTCTTACTCTGTCACTCTTACTCTCTGTCACTCTTACTCTCTGTCACTCTTACTCTCTGTCACTCTTACTGTCATTCTTACTCTGTCACTCTTACTCACTCTCAGTCACCCTTACCCATTCATACTCACTCTCACTCTTACTCTCATACTCTTACTCTCAATTACTCTTACTCTCAATCACTCTTACTCCCAATCACTCCTGCTCCCATTCACTCCTACTCTCAATCACTCCTACTCTCATTCTTACTCTTACTCTTACTACCAATCACTCTTACTTTCAATCACTCTTATTCTCATTCTTACTCTTACTCTTACTCCCAATCACTCTTACTCCCAATCACTCTTACTCTCAATCACTCTTACTCTCAATCACTCTTACTCTCATTCTTACTCTTACTCACTCTTACTCTCAATCACTCTTATTCTCATTCTTACTCCTACTCTCACTCTAACTCCTACTCCCAATCACTCTTACTCCCAATCACTCTTACTCTCAATCACTCTTACTCCCAATCACTCTTACTCTCAATCACTCTTACTCTCAATCACTCTTACTCTCAATCACTCTTACTCTCAATCACTCTTACTCTCACTAACTCTCAATCACTCTTACTCTCACTCTAACTCTCAATCACTCTTACTCTCATACTCACCCTTACTCTCAATCACTTTACTCTCACTCTTACTCATTCTGTCACCCTTACTCTCACTCTTACTCACTCTGTCACTCTTACTCACTCTCAGTCACTCTTACTTATACTCACTCTTACTCACACTTACACACTCTCTGGCACTCTCACTCACCTTCAGTCACTCTTACTCACTCTTACCCACTCTCGCTCACTCTTACTCACTCTAGTTAATAAGAACACGCCAATATAAGACAACAAAACGTTTTCAGATTCTTTCTCACCACTTTTATAATTTATATAAATTATCTTAGGGAATAATACATAAATTATATATTTAAACATGATATTAGTGTTTAGTGGAATGCATAAGGAGTCAAATTGTGTTAAAAAGAGCGATTTTTAGAAAATTTGGAAAACTACTTTTTTTTGTTCATATTATAACTAAATGGATTTTAAAGGTTTCACTCAGCCAATATATATCATTCACAATTTATTAATGAATTTTACAAAAAAACACCATAAATTTTATATTTAAACATGTAAAAACTATTTGTTTTACATTTGGAAGAAAATAATTGTAGAAAAACAATTTATAATTAAACCTTTGTGTTTGGATTTTTTGAGTAAAAGTTTCTCAAAGGCTCTCCTGCACCATTCTCAATGCAAATCATTCCCACACCTATGGGAAGAGATATGCGAACGTTGTGTAGATGATTTGTGTTTGCTGGGTAGGGAGGGGAAGGACACAGGCCTGGCTGAGGGTTATCTCAGTGCCTCCATAAACAACAGCCTCCAGGCAGGGAGGCGGCCTCATGTGGAGGGGGGGGGGAGTGAAGGGGAGGCTCACAAACCTGCTTGTATTTCAGCAGACTTATAAGTGAATGTGTGCGTCTTTTCAGGTGAACGGTGAGTTTGTAGTGATAAACATAATGCACCCGTGAAACTTTGTGTTAATTGTGTGTGACCGGGATACCTTCTCCCCCCCCCTCTCCCTAGCCTCCCACAGGCCTCGCCAGCCCACCCAGCTACCCTCTCCCGGCGGCTGACCCGACGACCATCGTCCACCCCACGACCACCGTCACCCCACGCAACCCTACGCCCACCGCCACCCCACGACCACCGTCAGCCCACGCCCACACACGTCACACGCCCTACGGCTCCCTCACCAGGAAAGGGTGGAAGGACACATGTGGTGGGGTCAAGAGACTGGGTCACCAGTGTGCCAATAAGTGCTTGAAAAAGATAAGTGGAGTCCAGTCCTGTGGTGCCTGGACCATTGTGAGTATCGTGTTGAGAGCACCACACCCAGTGAGCCACGACACATTCACCAGTGTTTAGTGACAAAAGGAAATTATCCAAGTGTTAAGTGCCACATCAACCCTCCCCCCCCCCCACCCCCTGAGTGTAGTGCCTTCCCCCCAGTGAGTGTAGTGTCTCCCGCTCGCCCACTCGACTTGTGTAGTGTCTCCCCACCCCCCCCCCCCCACCCCCCCCCCCCCCCACCCCCCCCCCCACCCCTCCGTGTGGTGCAGTGTCTTCCGCTCCCCCGCCCTCACCTCCCACGATCAGGTGGTCGCGCCTTCTCCTCCCCGGCCCCCCTCCCAGACCGGGCCAGCGCAGCCTCCCAACCCCCACCCACCACCTCCACGAGCCCACCCACCCCAGACATCTGCCCAGACATGACGCATAGTATAGGGGACAACCTCGTCCCCCCCAGCCAGGAGGGAGAGACAAATACTCCAGTGCAAGGTGACATTCACTTTACCTAAGGGGATGGCAGAAGAAGCCGCTACCAGCCAGCTCACCCCTCCCGAAGCCAATCAAAGGAGAGGCACATGCAGTGGTTGTGGGAACAACGTCAGCATCAACTCTGTCTCCAGAGTCATACGCCAGCATGGCGACTGTCCTGGGTCAGGGAGGCCTCCCGTGGGAGGAGGCAGCACTCAGGAGCCTGTTGCACCAGTACAAATCGCAACAGATTACATTGCAACAGACGACCTGCTAGAGGCAATTAAAGCAACGTCAACCAGGACACTCACCCACATCCCAAAGGCCTCTCGCCCATTTGCTGCAGGGAAATACATGGACCTCATCGCAAAAGTCAACAGAGGGTCAAATAACATTGATGCACCTGATACCATCAAAGCCTGGCACAATCTGCTACTTTTTGGCAACGCATGCTTAGGTGTACCAGACAGAGGAGGCAAGACACTGGCCTCATCCGTCAATAAAGCAATTAGGGATTTTCCTAGGGCTGACAACCTAGTCCGCCTCCCCAAACACACCAAACACCGCCGAGGCAGACCAAATACGACAATCAGCGACAACAGAAAATTAGGTACCCAAGTCAGCAAGAAAATTGAAGAGGGCAATACAGTCGGGGCACTCAGGTTGATCACAAGTGAGGACAAAATTTTGCCCAGGGATGAAACCACAGCCCAAGCACTGAGAGAAAAACACCCCCTCAGGGCCGTACGTGAACCTCCCCCACAGGTCAAGCTCGCCCCTAACCAGGAACCTCTCGTCCTCCGGGAGTCAGAGGTTTATAAACCTATCGTTTCATTTCCCCCGGGCTACACAGGGGTAAGACCTCAACAAGTGAAGGAAATGGTGAACCCTGTTCTTGGCCCAGCTGCAGAAGCGCTCCTGACAGAAATCACAACGTTTGTCAACAACTGCCTCGCCGGGTTAATCCCTGATGAAATCAAACCATTCTTCTTTGGTGCATCCCTATGTGCCCTGGATGCAGCCACCATGCTGCAACCCAACCAGCTGGGGTTTGGAGTCCCCCAAGGCTGTGAAGCAGCGGCTCATGCTGCACGAGCCTACATTAGCTCTCTTACTGAAAACCAGGCAGTAGTAAAATTAGATTTTAAAAACGCTTTCAGCACGGTCAAAAGGGAAGCAATCCTCACTGCAGTCCAGGAACATTGCCCAAGCATTCTCCCGTTTGTGTCAGTAGGCTACAGCAAAGACTCAACCCTCCTGTTTGGCAAACATGAAGTCACCTCAGCAGAGGGAATTCAACAGGGTGACCCACTTGCACCGTTCCTCTTTTGCATAGCGGTTCAAGAAATTACAACCAGACTGTCCAGCGAGCTCAACATCTGGTTCCTGGATGATGGCACTCTGGCAGGCACACAAGATTCCCTGCTAGAAGACCTACAGCTGGTGAAGACACGGGGGGAGTCCATGGGTCTCGTTCTTAACCCCTCCAAGTGCGAAATTATTGCATCCAGTGAAGTAATCATTAGAGCAGTGAAATCAGTTCTACCAGAAGCCTCAGTCGTTAAACCTACCGACAGCACACTACTCGGAGCACCTCTGGGCCACAATGCTATTGCTGCGGTCCTTGACGAAAAGTTTAGAGACCTAAAGAGGATGGAAGAGAGAATTGGGGATTTGGACTCCCACGATGCCCTCTACCTTCTCACAAAGTGCCTTACCTTGCCCAGGCTAACATACTTCTTAAGGTGTGCACCAACTTTTGGCAACCCACTTCTAAATCAATATGATGAGCTCCTCAGGTCAATATTCAGGAAGGCGCTCAACCTAGATTTAGATGAAAGTCAGTGGGACCAAGCAACACTATCAGTGAGATTTGGAGGGATAGGCATACGAAAGGCAACTGAGGTAGCACTTCCAGCATTCTTATCCTCATGTACAGCAGCCAACGAATTGGTAGGGCAGATCCTACCAGAGCGTATGAGAGAGACAGCGGGAACTCATGATCAAACGTTCATCGAAGCAGCCAGACAATGGGACACCATTGCACACCCTCAACCCCGACCACAAGTCCCAAAAGACCACAAGCAGGCCCACTGGGATAGCCCCATAATGGAAAAGACTGTCACAGCAATGATTGACAAAGCTGATGCTGAAAACAAAGCCCGCCTCCTAGCGGTAACAGCACCCCACGCCTGGGATTTCTTATTTGCTGTGCCCAATGCAGCCCTGGGAACTCGCCTCAGTCATGACGCTCTCCGCATTGGAGTTGCCCTTCGCCTTGCCGCCCCCATCCTCACCGAACATAGGTGCATCTGCGGAACTGCGATGGCAGACCAATATGGTCGTCATGGTCTGGTATGTCGTAAATCACAGGGTAAAATTGCAAGACATGAAGAAGTCAACGACATCATCAAGAGGAGCCTCGCCACAGCCCGCTGCCCGGCACAAAGAGAACCACACTTATCCAGACCTAACGACCCTCAGAAGCGCCCTGATGGGGTCACCTTGCTACTTTGAAAGGATGGTAAGCAAGTGGTATGGGACTACACGTGCGCTGCCACACTGGCCAGTACCTACCTCCACTACAGCACACGTGAAAGCGGTGGTGCTGCTTCTTTCAGGGAATCGCAGAAAATTATTAAATATAGAGGTCTAGCACACTGCTACAGCTTTGTTCCGATCGGCTCGGAGACCCTCGGTTCGTGGGGAAAATGTGCATTGAAGTTCCTGAAGGAATTGGGGGACAAATTGATCAGCGCTACAAAAGACCAGAGAGCAAAAAGTTTCTTGTTCCAGCGCCTCAGTGTTGCGATTCAGAGGGGAAATGCCTGTTGCGTCTTGGGCACTAGTCCAACTTCAGAGGAATTCGAAGAAGTGTTTGACTTGCAACAATGATCGAACCCGTCTGTGACATTCATCAATGTTTCCCATTGTTGTGTTTTTCAAGAGATCCATAACCTTTAAGCACCTTTTTGCATTATTATTTTTGTATCAACCCATGTATATCTTGTAACCATCAAATGCCTAATAAAGCACAAAAAATAAAAAAGGAATGGGGTGGTAGGAGAAAAGCACACAGAAACTGTATTGGAGGGGATCTAAACATTCCCTCTAATGCGTTATGCGTGGTTTCCTCCGAGGCTATGGGTCCCCCTTCTTCCAGCTAGAGGTGGTACTCCCTTATATATAAATATATATATATATATATATATATATATATATATATATATATATATATATATATATATATATAAATATATATATATATATATATATAAATAAATATATATATATATATATATATATATATATATATATATATATATATATATATATATATTTATATATATAAATAAATATATATATATATATATATATATATATATATATATATATATATATATATACATATATATATATATATATATATATATATATATATATATACTGTATATACAGTATATATATATATATATATATATACAAAGCCATACATACATATATATTATTTAATATAAGTGAATTCAATATAATATATTGAGGAAACAACAGTTTTACCTGCTTCTCAATGGCTCTGTAAGCCCGGGAGATGTTGTTTCGTTCTGCTACCTTCTTTCCAATAAGGAGGAGAGATTCTTCCATTTTTTTTTTTGCTTTCCATCCGACGAGCTTAAAAGTTGTACCCACATCTCTGGCATTTTGTAGACCGCACATGAACACATTCCTGGCATTCTGTGCATCTCATTAGGAATTTTCCTTTCAAACCTACAATGAAATACTTCATATTAAAATATTTTGTTTCCTAGAAGTAGCCTTAACTCTCCATATATATGTTGCTTAATTGAGAAACTGTACTTGCGATCAGTCTCTAGCCTATTGTTGATGTGACAATGTGCATTTAATTTTGAACCTACCTCATTAATACCAACTTGCTGAGAAAAATGAATTATGGGTTTTAGTCCCTGAGTCTGCCTGAGGATTAATTTATCGGTATATCTAATGATGTTTTGTAACTAGCTCATCAAGATTGTAACTTGCTTAGCTAAATGAATTGTGGGGTTCAGTCCCTGAGCCCATTATGTGACTCTGTAACCCTTTCCACTACCGCCCACAAGATGGGTATGGGGTGCATAATAAATGAACTAAACTAAACTGTTTGTATGTGGAACACTGCAAATTCATACTAAATTAAAACCTTCTAAATAAAGTTTGATGTTATAATTGTTACCTTTTGAAGTTGTTGGCTGGGCCATGACCAATAGTGCCAATGGATCTCAAAATTGTTGAACAACAATGGAAGAGGGCCACTGCTCTCAGACTCATTGGCACCCATAGACGCACACCGCTACCATGTGCTGTAAACAAACACCAGCATTCATGACCCCAAGAATGAAATAATAATTATTTATTTGCCATATAACAAGTTTATATATATATATATATATATATATATATATATATATATATATATATATATATATATATATATATATATATATATATATATATATATATATATATATATATATACATATATATATATATATATATATATATATATATATATATATACATATATATATATATATATATATATATACATATATATATATATATATATATATATATATATATATATATATATATATATATATATATATATATATATATACATATATATATATATATATAACTGAATAGAACTTACGCATCTCCGATTTTATATCTACATTTGAGAGAGGTGGATGGGGTGAGATGGCATTAATAGGGTAATAATTTCATCAACACAAGACAGAACAAGAGGTGGTATTAATAGGGTATTAATTTCATCAACACAAGACAGAACACGAAACAATGGGTATTGAAATGGAAGTGATTGTAGAAAGCCTATTGGTCCATATTTCTTGATGCTTCTATATTGGAGCGGAGTCTTGAGGTGGGTAGAATATAGTTGTGCATTAATTGGCTGTTGATTGCTGGTGTTGACTTCATAATGTGCAGTGCCTCGCAAACGTCAAGCCGTCTGCTATCGCTGTATCTATCGATGATTTCTGTGTTGTTTACTAGGATTTCTCTGGCGATGGTTAGGTTGTGGGAAGAGATTATATGTTCCTTAATGGAGCCCTGTTGTTTATGCATCGTTAAACGCCTAGAAAGAGATGTTGTTGTCTTGCCTATATACTGGGTTTTTTGGAACTTACAGTCCCCAAGTGGGCATTTGAAGGCAAAGACGACGTTGGTCTCTCTTAAAGCGTTCTGCTTTGTGTCTGGAGAGTTTCTCATGAGTAGGTTGGCCGTTTTTCTGGTTTTATAGTAAATCGTCAGTTGTATCCTCTGATTTTTGTCTGTAGGGATAACGTTTCTATTAACAATATCTTTCAGGACCCTTTCCTCCGTTTTATGAGCTGTGGAAAAGAAGTTCCTGTAAAATAGTCTAATAGGGGGTATAGGTGTTGTGTTAGTTGTCTCTTCAGAGGTTGCATGGCGTTTCACTTTCCTTCTTATGATGTCTTCGACGAAACCATTGGAGAAGCCGTTGTTGACTAGGACCTGCCTTACCCTACAGAGTTCTTCGTCGACTTGCTTCCACAAGTATTTTGTAGACCTTAACGTCTACAAAATGCAGATATATACATATATATATATATATATATATATATATATATATATATATATATATATATATATATATATATATATATATATGTCGTACCTAGTAGCCAGAACGCATTTCTCGGCCTACTATGCAAAGCCCGATTTGCCTAATAAGCCAAGTTTTCATGAATTAATGTTTTTTCGACTACCTAACCTACCTAACCTAAACTAACCTAACTTTTTCGGCTACCTAACCTAACCTATCCTATAAAGATAGGTTAGGTTAGGTTAGGTAGGGTTGGTTAGGTTCGGTCATATCTCTACGTTAATTTTAACTCCAATAAAAAAAATTGACCTCATACAAAATGAAATGGGTAGCTTTATCATTTTATAAGAAAAAAATTAGAGAAAATATATTAATTCAGGAAAACTTGGCTTATTAGGCAAATCGGGCCTTGCATAGTAGGCTGAGAAGTGGGTTCTGGCTACTAGGTACCACACATATATATATATATATATATATGTCGTACCTAATAGCCAGAACGCACTTCTCAGCCTACTATTCAAGGCCCGATTTGCCTAATAAGCCAAGTTTTCATGAATTAATGTTTTTTCGTCTACCTAACCTACCTAACCTAACCTAACCTAGCTTTTTTTGGCTACCTAACCTAACCTTACCTATAAATATAGGTTAGGTTAGGTTAGGTAGGGTTGGTTAGGTTCGGTCATATATCTACGTTAATTTTAACTCCAATAAAAAAAAATGACCTCATACATAGAGAAAAGGGTTGCTTTATCATTTCATAAGAAAAAAATTATAGTAAATATATTAATTCAGGAAAACTTGGCTTATTAGGCAAATCGGGCCTTGAATAGTAGGCTGAGAAGTGAGTTCTGGCTACTAGGTACGACATATATATATATATATATATATATATATATATATATATATATATATATATATATATGTCTGCATTTTGTAGACATTAAGGTCTACAAAATATTCCATATGTAAATATATATATATATATATATATATATATATATATATATATATATATATATATATATATATATATATATATATATTGTGACGGTAACGCGTTGGTGTTCGGCTGTTTAAGGCTAGGGGTATGGCCTCGTCACATAGTTATAAAAAAAATAGAAAAAACTGGAACTTCGTCTGTGGTAAGGTAAGGAGAAGACACACAGAACACAAGTAAACTTTAACAATGAAATTTTAATTACGTTAAATAAATCAAAACATGAATAAAAGGGACAAACAAATTTGTATAATAAAATCAATCAATCAAAATAATAAGAAAAATTAAATGACACAATGAAAAGTTACGTTAAGACAAAATAACAAGAAGTGCAATACAAAAATAAAGGGAAGGTGCTGGAATATCGGCTTTAAGCTACCACCTCTCTCAGTACACGCTTACGTCTAGCTGGGAGAAGTGTTAACTGTGGAAGCACTGAATATTCTGAGGTCTGAGGTCGTGGCGACCCCAGACATCAAGTAGTATGGGGGGGCGAGTGCAGTTGCAGCCAGACCGGCGACCAATCAGCGAGGAGCCGGCAGCGATCAACAGGTAGTTTGGCGGTTTGAGTCTGAACAGGTGTCCCTGGCTGCATACGTTTTGCGCTCTGGCAAACCTTGGAGATGTTGTTGTCGTTGTTGGACATTTCTTCCCTAGTAGTTTTATATAGTTTGTTGCGACGTATTTGTAGAGGGAAGAGCAGGCTCAATCTCTTGAAGGAGATTATTGTCACAACTCTCCCCCGAAGCCTGCGGTTCTGGAAGAAGTACGTCGTTATGTGGTGGAGTAATGGATGGAGTCGCTTCTACTTCATAAACTCTGGAGAGGGCATCGGCTATGGTGTTGTCAGAACCCTTGATATAGCGGATCTCCAGGTTGAAGTCTTGTAAATACAGAGCCCATCGTAGAAGACGCTGGTTGGTGAATTGGGCTTGATGTAGGAAGCGGAGAGGGTTGTGGTCTGAGAAGATGGTGGTAGACCTGGCGCCTTGTAGGTACGGAGCGAAGTGTTGGAGGTTCAGGACGATGGATAGTAGCTCCTTTTCAATAGTGCTGTAGTTCCTCTGGTGTGGTTTCAGTTTGTAGCTGTAGTAGCTGACAGGTAGAACCTCCTCGCCTCGTTGTTGCATCAGGACACCACCAACGCCGGTACCACTGGCGTCGACATGAAGAACGAAAGGCTTGGTGATATCTGGAGAGGCGAGAATGGGGTTAGAACAGAGGAGGAATTTGAGTTGTTCGAAAGCAACGGTTTGCTGCATGGTCCAATTATACCGTTGCTTGGGACTGGTTAATAGAATTAGAGGTGTGGCGACTGTACTGAAATTCCTCACAAACCTACGGTAGTAAGAGGCAAGACCAAGGAAGCGCAGGAGCTGCTTCCTGGTGGTAGGCTGTGGATACTGTTGGATGGCTTGAGTGTGTGAGTCTAACGGAGCTATGCTGCCACTCCCAATAACATGACCCAGATAACGCACTTTACCTTTCGCGAAAGTGGACTTGCCCAGGTTGATGGTGAGGCCGGCTGTCAGGAGCTTGGAGAACAGACGTCGCAGCTGGAGCAGATGTTCACTCCAGGTGTTGGAGGCTACGACGATATCGTCCAGGTAGGCGTATGTGTTATCCAAGCCCTGGATGACACGGTTGACAGCTCTTTGAAAGGTGGCCGGGGCATTACATAGTCCGAAAGGAAGGCGTTCATATCTGAAAAGTCCAAAAGGAGTGATGAAGGCAGATATCTCTTTAGCGCGCTCCGTTAGACACACTTGATAGTACCCCTTAAGCAAGTCCACTTGGGACAAGTACTGGGCACTACCAATGGCATCAAGGATGTCATCTATCCTTGGCAAGGGGTAAGCATCCTTGACAGTGACATTGTTCAGTTTACGATAGTCAGTGCATAACCGCACCTTACCTTGGGGTTTGGGCACCAAGATACAAGGTGAGGCCCAGGGGGACTCACAAGGTGTAGCCAGTCCATGGTCCAAGAGGTACTGCACCTCAGCACGCATGACTTCCTTCTTGCTCGGGCTGATTCGGTAGAAGGGTTGACGAATCGGCCGGGTGTCGGGGAGCAGTTGGATGTCGTGCTGGGTAACATTACACTCTTGGGGATCATCTCGGAACAACTCTTGATGTCCTCTGAAGATGTTGACAAGAGGTGCACTATGATCATCCTGAAAGTATTTGGGAAGATCATTAAGGATTTCGGAATTAGAAAGCGCTGACTCCTTGTCAGTGCTTTCGGGAGGAGAAGCTGGGAAGGTCTCACTGTGGATGTAGGGTTCTGTGAAGGTAGAATAGTTAGTCAGGACAGTGGGAGGAGTACCATTATATTGCTTCAGGAGGTTGACGTGGCACAGCTGGGTCTTCCGCCGCCTATCTGGAGTCTCTATTACGTAGTTGTTATTATTCCTGCACTCTTTGACGCGGTAGGGTCCTGAAAATCTGTTTTGTAAAGGTGAACCTGGGATAGGGAAATAGGCAAGGACGAAGTCTCCCGGCTTGAATTTTCTTACTTTGCTGGTCTGGTCGTAATGAGTCTTCATTCTCACCTGGGCTTTCAATAGATTATCATGGGCAAAACGGTGGACTCTCTCGAGAATGTGTTGAAGGTTTTGAAGAAACTGGGGCACATTCTGATGCTCACTGAAGGTGGCATCTCTGAGAGAGTCTTTGAAAGCCTTAAGGGGAGTACGGCACTTACGGCCGTAGAGCATGTCATAAGGAGATACTCCTAGGGACTCATTGGGGAGACTTCTGAAAATACACATTATAAGGTCAATCTGCTTATCCCAATCCTTCGAGGTTTCACTACAAAACTTTTTCAAGAGTGCTTTGATGGTCTGATGACTACGTTCAAGAGAACCCTGTGAAGCAGGATGATAGGGGCTGGACAATACCTGTTTGATGTTGAACTCCTCCAGTGTCCTTTTGAAGAGATCACTGGTGAAGTTGGTACCACAGTCACTTTGAATCTCCCTGGGAAATCCGTATTGAGCGAAGATCTTCAATAGATGTTTGATAACCGTAGCAGCCGTGATGTTCTTCACTGGAACTGCTATGGGAAATCTGGTGGTAGGACACAGGATGGTTAGGATGTAGGCGTTACCTGAACTGGTCCGAGGTAAAGGACCAACACAGTCTATTATGAGTCTGTGGAAAGGTTCCGCAGGCACCTGTATGGGAATCAGTGGCGCTCTGGGAATGGAGATGTTCGGTTTGCCTGCCATCTGACATGTATGACACTGTTTTACGTACTGTTTGACGTTATTTACCATACCTGGCCAGTAGTAGTCTTGACGAATTCCATGGTAAGTCTTGTTGAAGCCGTAGTGGGAGAATGCTCCGTGGGCCAGGTGTAGAATAGTGGGCCGCAGGCTGGTGGGAATCACAAGTTGTTCGATGTTGGCCCAATCGTCCTCCTCCTTCAGTTTACTGGGTCTATATCTGCGGTAGAGTAAGTCGTTCTCTAGGAAGAACCCAGGAATACTGTCGGGTTGAGTCTCAGCCTGGAAAAACAATGGTGTTAAAGTAAGATCTTCCCTCTGCAACTTACGGAACTCCAACTTGGTCAGATGCGGGGGGAGTTTCTGAGGGTCTTGAGGGACAGCGGTAGCAGTAGAGTCAGCTGGCTGTGGACGTGCGGCTTGTGCACGGGTGGTCACGAGAACCGGAGGAGAAACTTCACCACTCTCTTGAACCTCTGCTGGAACATACTCTAGAATAGGGTTTATTGGCACAGAGTTACACACCTGGGGTTTGTCCATGACGATCAGGTTGGTCGGTTGCAGGTCTTCTGCCAAGTCGTTGCCTAGGAGAAGTTGCACTCCAGGCATGGGAAAAGGCTTTTCCCTGACGGCGACTTGGACTTCCCCGTTCACGTAGGGACAATCCAGGTGGACTCTGGCGAGAGGGTATGGAGTGGTAGCAGTGAGGTCAGTGATGAAGACAGTTTCTCCGGTGTAGGTGATGTTGGGCACAGCCGACTTCAAGATGATCGATTGTAGAGCCGCTGTGTCCCTCAAGATCTTCAATTTGAAACGTCCCTCCGGATTTGAACCGTTGGCAGAGACAGTTCCAGTATACAGGTGGTTACTGAAAAGAGAAAGATCATTAACCTCAACACCAACATTCATCACAGGCTTACCGGACTTAGGAGGAGTTGGTTTGGGTTTTTGTTGGTCAGTGATTCCCTTGTATTGAGACTTACCACACTTGTCTATGGTATGTCCATAGAGTCTACAATACTTGCAGTACAGTTGTGAACCAGCTTGATCGGGGCTCACCTTCTCGTAACTGTACCACGACTTCTTACTGGAGGATGGTTCGGGTGTCAGCCGGTGGATGAGGCTGTAAGTGTCAGCCGACTTAGCACACTTCAGGTAGTCGGTTTCTTCTTTATCTGCTAAGTAGAGGCGGACAGGAGGCGGCACACGTCTCAAGAATTCTTCAACAAGCATCAGGTTGACGAGTTCTGTAAAAGTAGAGACATGTGCTGCTTCCAGCCATTTCATGAAATACCTCCGTTTCGTGTTAGCAAACTCAAGGAAGGTAGTGGTACTTGCCTTCAGGTGGTCACGGAATTTCCTTCTATAACTTTCGGTGGAAAGTAGGTAGGCGTCCAACACTGCTTGTTTCAGAGTGTGGTAGTCATTCTCAGACGCCAGAGTACTGAGTGTGACTGCCGCTCTACCTGTAAGATGGACTCTGAGAAGTGTGGCCCAGGGGGACTCACAAGGTGTAGCCAGTCCATGGTCCAAGAGGTACTGCACCTCAGCACGCATGACTTCCTTCTTGCTCGGGCTGATTCGGTAGAAGGGTTGACGAATCGGCCGGGTGTCGGGGAGCAGTTGGATGTCGTGCTGGGTAACATTACACTCTTGGGGATCATTCCGGACAGGCCCCCATATTACTTGTGACGGTAACGCGTTGGTGTTCGGCTGTTTAAGGCTAGGGGTATGGCCTCGTCACATAGTTATAAAAAAAATAGAAAAAACTGGAACTTCGTCTGTGGTAAGATAAGGAGTAGACACACAAAACACAAGTAAACTTTAACAATGAAATTTTAATTACGTTAAATAAATCAAAACATGAATAAAAGGGACAAACAAATTTGTATAATAAAATCAATCAATCAAAATAATAAGAATAATTAAATGACACAATGAAAAGTTACGTTAAGACAAAATAACAAGAAGTGCAATACAAAAATAAAGGGAAGGTGCTGGAATATCGGCTTTAAGCTACCACCTCTCTCAGTACACGCTTACGTCTAGCCGGGAGAAGTGTTAACTGTGGAAGCACTGAATATTCTGAGCGTCTGAGGTCGTGGCGACCCCAGACATCAAGTAGTATGGGGGGGCGAGTGCAGTTGCAGCCAGACCGGCGACCAATCAGCGAGGAGCCGGCAGCGATCAACAGGTAGTTTGGCGGTTTGAGTCTGAACAGGTGTCCCTGGCTGCATACGTTTTGCGCTCTGGCAAACCTTGGAGATGTTGTTGTCGTTGTTGGACATTTCTTCCCTAGTAGTTTTATATAGTTTGTTGCGACGTATTTGTAGAGGGAAGAGCAGGCTCAATCTCTTGAAGGAGATTATTGTCACAATATATATTATATATATATATATATATATATATATATATATATATATATATATATATATATATATATATTTATATATATATATATATATATATATATATATATATATATATATATGTATATATATATGACAATGTCAGACCACGGAGGAAAAATGAAACAGGAAATTTCCTTAAGTACTTTCGTATATTAAATACATCTTCAGAAGACCTTCTGAAGATGTATTTAATATACGAAAGTACTTAAGGAAATTTCCTGTTTCATTTTTCCTCCGTGGTCTGACATTGTCACATTCTTAATCACGTGTTTATTTTCGTGATATACACATATATATATATATATATATATATATATATATATATATATATATATATATATATATATATATATATATATATATATATATATATATATATATATATATTTATTTATATATATAAATATATATATATATATATATATATATATATATTTATTTATTTATTTATATATATTTATATATATATATATATATATATATATATATATCTATATATATATATATCTATATATATATATATATATATATATATATATATATATATATATATATATATATATATATATATATATATATATATATATTTATATAGAAGGGAGTACCACCTCTAGCTGGAAGAAGGGGGACCCATAGCCTCGGAGGAAACCACGCATAACGCATTAGAGGGAATGTTTAGATCCCCTCCAATACAGTTTCTGTGTGCTTTTCTCCTACCACCCCCTTCCTTTTTTATTTTTTGTGCTTTATTAGGCATTTGATGGTTACAAGATATACATGGGTTGATACAAAAATAATAATGCAAAAAGGTGCTTAAAGGTTATGGATCTCTTTAAAAACACAACAATGGGAAACATTGATGAATGTCACAGACGGGTTCGATCATTGTTGCAAGTCAAACACTTCTTCGAATTCCTCTGAAGTTGGACTAGTGCCCAGGACGCAACAGGCATTTCCCCTCTGAATCGCAACACTGAGGCGCTGGAACAAGAAACTTTTTGCTCTCTGGTCTTTTGTAGCGCTGATCAATTTGTCCCCCAATTCCTTCAGGAACTTCAATGCACATTTTCCCCACGAACCGAGGGTCTCCGAGCCGATCGGAACAAAGCTGTAGCAGTGTGCTAGACCTCTGTATTTAATAATTTTCTGCGATTCCCTGAAAGAAGCAGCACCACCGCTTTCACGTGTGCTGTAGTGGAGGTAGGTACTGGCCAGTGTGGCAGCGCACGTGTAGTCCCATACCACTTGCTTACCATCCTTCCAAGGTAGCAAGGTGACCCCATCAGGGCGCTTCTGAGGGTCGTTAGGTCTGGATAAGTGTGGTTCTCTTTGTGCCGGGCAGCGGGCTGTGGCGAGGCTCCTCTTGATGATGCCGTTGACTTCTTCATGTCTTGCGATTTTACCCTGTGATTTACGACATACCAGACCATGACGACCATATTGGTCTGCCATCGCAGTTCCGCAGATGCACCTATGTTCGGTGAGGATCGGGGCGGCAAGGCGAAGGGCAACTCCAATGCGGAGAGCGTCATGACTGAGGCGAGTTCCCAGGGCTGCATTGGGCACAGCAAATAAAAAATCCCCGGCGTGGGGTGCTGTTACCGCTAGGAGGCGGGCTTTGTTTTCAGCATCAGCGTTCTCAATCATTGCTGTGACAGTCTTTTCCATTATGGGGCTATCCCAGTGGGCCTGCTTGTGGTCTTTTGGGACTTGTGGTCGGGGTTGAGGGTGTGCAATGGTGTCCCATTGTCTGGCTGCTTCGATGAACGTTTGATCATGAGTTCCCGCTGTCTCTCTCATACGCTCTGGTAGGATCTGCCCTACCAATTCGTTGGCTGCTGTACATGAGGATAAGAATACTGGAAGTGCTACCTCAGATGCCTTTCGTATGCCTATCCCTCCAAATCTCACTGATAGTGTTGCTTGGTCCCACTGACTGTCATCTAAATCTAGGTTGAGCGCCTTCCTGAATATTGACCTGAGGAGCTCATCATATTGATTTAGAAGTGGGTTGCCAAAAGTTGGTGCACACCTTAAGAAGTATGTTAGCCTGGGCAAGGTAAGGCACTTTGTTAGAAGGTAGAGGGCATCGTGGGAGTCCAAATCCCCAATTCTCTCTTCCATCCTCTTTAGGTCTCTAAACTTTTCGTCAAGGACCGCAGCAATAGCATTGTGGCCCAGAGGTGCTCCGAGTAGTGTGCTGTCGGTAGGTTTAACGACTGAGGCTTCTGGTAGAACTGATTTCACTGCTCTAATGATTACTTCACTAGATGCAATAATTTCGCACTTGGAGGGGTTAAGAACGAGACCCATGGACTCCCCCCGTGTCTTCACCAGCTGTAGGTCTTCTAGCCGGGAATCTTGTGTGCCTGCCAGAGTGCCATCATCCAGGAACCAGATGTTGAGCTCGCTGGACAGTCTGGTTGTAATTTCTGGAACCGCTATGCAAAAGAGGAACGGTGCAAGTGGGTCACCCTGTTGAATTCCCTCTGCTGAGGTGACTTCATGTTTGCCAAACAGGAGGGTTGAGTCTTTGCTGTAGCCTGCTGACACAAACGGGAGAATGCTTGGGCAATGTTCCTGGACTGCAGTGAGGATTGCTTCCCTTTTGACCGAGTTGAAAGCGTTTTTAAAATCTAATTTTACTACTGCCTGGTCTTCAGTAAGAGAGCTAATGTAGGCTCGTAAATATAAATATATATAAATAAATGTAAATGTAAATATATATAAATAAATGTAAATATATATATATATATTTATTTATATATATATATATATATATACATTTATATATATATATATATATATATATATATATATATATATATATATATATATATAAATATATATATATATATATATATATATATATATATATATATATATATATATATATATATATATATATATATATATATATATATATATATATATATATATATATATATATATATATATATATATATATATATATATATATATATTGGTGTATACTGGCAGCAGGTTTTCTTTCAAACATGTTTCATTGAATATGACCGCATATTCTGTATTTATTATTTTCTGGTTTAGGGCTTCTATCCCTCTAACTATTTTCTTAGCATCAGGGCTTAATTGAAATAGGAGTTCTCCAAAACTCATTTTCGTACTTTTTAGGTGAAGAAAAGAAGTGATTTACTATAGAGTGTATTACACTTATTTGTATAATTTGCACGACGTTTCGAACCTCCATGGTTCATTCTCAAGTGAACAGATCTTACAATACTAGTTGATTTTATACCCACATTAGGTCAGGTGATAATACAATGAAGGTGAAAACCTGGGGGGATACATAAGGGATAAACATAGGTGCTGCAGAAGGCTTATTGGCCCATACGAGGCATCTCCTATCTAAACACAAAGATTAATCTAGTGTAATTGGCCTGTTATGTTGGACATTGTTTTCTGTGTTGGCATCGATATGTTCTTGTCTTGTCCTTACTCTCATGGTGGGTAGAGTAAATAGTTCCGTGATTTGGGTGTTCATGGTAGGACGCTCTATTCTTATGTGAATTGCCTCAAGAATTTGTAATCTTCTTGAATCTAGGGTTTTGTCTATTATGCAAGTATTCTTGTTCAACATTTCTCTTGTTAGAGTAATGTCATGGGCTTGTCTCATGTGATTCCTAGGGGCACCAGATTGAAGATGGCATGTCAAACGCCTCGTCAGCTTGGTCGACGTCATACCTATGTACTTACATTGAAGGTTACATCCTTCGTGGGGGCAAGTGTACATGTATACAACGCTTGACTGCTGTAGAGGGTTCTCCGTCGGCTTCGGGCTGTTTTTGATAAGGATAAGGATACTAATAACAAAAACAGGAACCTCTTTAAGCACCAACGTATATACCAAGCCCACCAACATAGGATTATGCCTGAACGGTAGAAGTGAGTGCCCCCAAAGATACAAAGCCAGTGTTCTCAATGCTTATATTCGTCGAGCGCTTACCCACTGCTCTGAATGGAGCAACGTGAGTAGAGAGTTTGAAAGAGTAACTCAGGTATTGGTGAACAACGGATATAGCAACGCGGAAATAAACGCTGCTATAAGAAGACACTTGGACCGTTGGTATAATTCAGAACCTAGAACAGAAACAACAACACCCCCAATAAAATTATATTACAAATCAACCATGCACAGTGAACATATAAAAGAGGAAAGAATAATGAAATAAATAATCCGTAAAGGAGTAAAAAGCACTACTCCTAACCAAAACATTAACCTGATAATATTCTACAAAACCAAGAAGACTTCCGAACTCCTTATCAAAAACAGCCCGAAGCCGACGGAGAACCCTCTACAGCAGTCAAGCGTTGTATACATGTACACTTGCCCCCACGAAGGATGTAACCTTCAATGTAAGTACATAGGTATGACGTCGACCAAGCTGACGAGGCGTTTGACATGCCATCTTCAATCTGGTGCCCCTAGGAATCACATGAGACAAGCCCATGACATTACTCTAACAAGAGAAATGTTGAACAAGAATACTTGCATAATAGACAAAACCCTAGATTCAAGAAGATTACAAATTCTTGAGGCAATTCACATAAGAATAGAGCGTCCTACCATGAACACCCAAATCACGGAACTATTTACTCTACCCACCATGAGAGTAAGGACAAGACAAGAACATATCGATGCCAACATAGAAGACAATGTCCAACATAACAGGCCAATTACACTAGATTAATCTTTGTGTTTAGATAGGAGATGCCTCGTATGGGCCAATAAACCTTCTGCAGCCCCTATGTTTATCCCTTATGTATCCCCCCAGGTTTTCACCTTCATTGTATTATCACCTGACCTAATGTGGGTATAAAATCAACTAGTATTGTAAGATCTGTTCACTTGAGAATGAACCATGGAGGTTCGAAACGTCGTGCAAATTATACAAATAAGTGTAATACACTCTATAGTAAATCACTTCTTTTCTTCACCTTAAAAGTACGAAAATGAGTTTTGGAGAACTCCTATTTCAATTAAGCCCTGATGCTAAGAAAATAGTTAGAGGGATAGAAGCCCTAAACCAGAAAATAATAAATACAGAATATATATATATATATATATATATTAGTATATTTAGGTAGCAGTCTTTCCTGTAGACATATATTATTAAATATGACCGAAAAAGTAAGATTAATAATTCTAACACGAATTTTCTCAATCTTTCGTACATTACGCTTCACTGTTGGAGGTAAATCAAAAATCACTTCTCCAAAATTCATTTTTATTTCTAGTCTGACGCGACACGGGCGCGTTTCGTAAAACTTATTACATTTTCAAAGACTTCACAAATACACAACTGATTAGAACGTATCTCTGATTTTATATCTACATTTGAGTGAGGTGGGAAGGGTGATGTGGCATTAACACAAGACAGAACAGGAGGGGATATTAATAGGGTATTAAAAGTATCAACACAAGACAGAACAGAAACAATGGGTATTGAATAGAAGTTTTTGTAGAAAGCCTATTGGTCCATATTTCTTGATGCTTCTATATTGGAGCGGAGTCTTGAGGTGGGTAGAATATAGTTGTGCAATAATTGGCTGTTGATTGCTGGTGTTGACTTCTTGATGTGTAGTGCCTCGCAAACGTCAAGCCGCCTGCTATCGCTGTATCTATCGATGATTTCTGTGTTGTTTACTAGGATTTCTCTGGCGATGGTTTGGTTATGGGAAGAGATTATATGTTCCTTAATGGAGCCCTGTTGCTTATGCATCGTTAAACGCCTAGAAAGAGATGTTGTTGTCTTGCCTATATACTGGGTTTTTTGGAGCTTACAGTCCCCAAGTGGGCATTTGAAGGCATAGACGACATTAGTCTCTTTTAAAGCGTTCTGTTTTGTGTCTGGAGAGTTTCTCATGAGTAGGCTGGCCGTTTTTCTGGTTTTATAGTAAATCGTCAGTTGTATCCTCTGATTTTTGTCTGTAGGGATAACGTTTCTATTAACAATATCTTTCAGGACCCTTTCCTCCGTTTTATGAGCTGTGGAAAAGAAGTTCCTGTAAAATAGTCTAATAGGGGGTATAGGTGTTGTGTTAGTTGTCTCTTCAGAGGTTGCATGGCTTTTCACTTTCCTTCTTATGATGTCTTCGATGAAACCATTGGAAAAGCCGTTATTGACTAGGACCTGCCTTACCCTACAGAGTTCTTCGTCGACTTGCTTCCATTCTGAGCTGTGGCTGAGAGCACGGTCGACGTATGCGTTAACAACACTCCTCTTGTACCTGTCAGGGCAGTCGCTGTTGGCATTTAGGCACATTCCTATGTTTGTTTCCTTAGTGTAGACTGCAGTGTGGAAACCTCCGCCCTTTTCCATGACTGTTACATCTAGAAAAGGCAGCTTCCCATCCTTTTCCGTCTCGTAAGTGAAACGCAGCACGGAACTCTGCTCAAATGCCTCCTTCAGCTTCTGCAGATGTCTGACATCAGGTACCTGTGTAAAAATGTCGTCAACATACCTGCAGTATATGGCCGGTTTCAAGTTCATGTCGACTAAGACTTTTTGCTCGATGGTACCCATGTAGAAGTTTGCAAACAGGACACCTAGGGGAGAACCCATGGCGACCCCATCTACTTGCTTATACATGTGCCCATCCGGGCTCAAGAAGGGTGCCTCTTTAGTACAAGCTTGGAGTAGTTTCCTCAGAACACTTTCTGGCATGTCAAGAGGAGTACAGGCTGGATCACGATACACTCTGTCGGCTATCATTCCGATTGTCTCGTCCACAGGTACGTTGGTAAACAGCGATTCTACGTCCAACGAGGCTCTTATCCCTGTGGCCCGTGTGCCCCGCAGTAAGTCCACAAATTCCTTTGGAGACTTCAGGCTGAAGGCGCAAGGAACATACGGAGTCAGCAGGCCGTTGAGTCGCTTTGCCAGTCTTTACGTGGGTGTGGGTATCTGGCTAATGATTGGCCGAAGTGGGTTTCCAGGCTTGTGCGTCTTGACATTTCCATACGCATATCCAGGTTTATATTCCCCAATGATCTTTGGCAGGTGGAGTCCGGATTTCTTGGCGTAAACGCCAAGAAATTATGAATTATTAATGTATGTATTATGAAATCATATTGATGTGATGTATCATTGAGAATTGGATTTAATCAGAGGATTCAGTGGTATCCCAGGTGGCATTAATTTTCACAAAGTAGTTGCATGGTGGTCTACAGTGCTAGCTTGATAGTACCAAGTGAGGGGTTCGAATCCTCCTCTTGGCTACCACTTTTTTTTTCCAGTGATAGTTTCAGAGGGTTGAGAAAAACACAGCATGAGGAAAATATTTTAATATAATCCAGTTTTATTGTATTAAAAGACAAAAGTATATGCATATAAAATATTAGTTTAGTTTATTTATTATGCACAACATACTCATCCTGTGAGTGGCAGTGGAAATTTTTAGAGGCACATAATGGGCTTATAAATGAACAAGAAAATTCAACAAATTAAAAATTCATCATGGCCCTTGTGGATTTGTTCATTTGTATCTATTCATTTTGTAAATACATGTCTTCATCTTCATCACTTTCTAAGAGCTCCAAGAAAGGCTCATAGACCTCATTTGGCTGGTAGGAACTAAATAAATGTTTGGCTTCAGTAAGCTTGTCAGCACATTGCTTTTGACCCTGCTTGAGAAGAGCCAATAATCCACGTTTCTCTTCTTCTGACAGAATTGGGTTTTCAATGGTGTACGTGTTAGAATCCTGGAATATAATATTTAAAACATCTTAAGAGTCAAATATATACTGTACCTATTTAGTTGTACATAATGCAAATGTATAAAAGTATAGATTAAGTAAAATAAAAGGATACAAATAATAATAAAAGCCATATTCTCCACAGTACCACTCTTGAAAATGGAAGTGTTTCATAGTTTAAATGTGAAAGGTGATGGCAATATTACTCTGACTAATTGAACACATTTAAGTGAGTTGAGTGTTTTGAAGATCTAAATTGCAAAAAGTATTTTGAATTTCTTACCTTGCAGAGACATGAAGGGAAAGTATCACATTGTAATTCTTGAATATACTCGGATAGTTTGTCCTTTTTCTTTTTGTAGTACTGTAACCATGTTATCATTTCTTGAATGGTTAGTGATTCCTCCTCTCTACATCTCTTCTGGAGCTCAAACTTTTCCACTGCACTTCTTTTTTCAGTCAGGGACACTATAATGCAAAATGAAAATACAGTATGTGATTGACAAATTATAATAATGGGAATCATTTGTGAATTAAACATCATTAAAAATTGTATCTATAAAATTTACCTTTAGAAAACAAACTCAATTTAATGGTATTGCAGTCTTTCCATATATAAAAGTAATATTAATACAAATAATATATAAATATTTGAAAATGCTGAGAAAACTAATGAATCATTAGATCTTGTGTAAATACCACTTGTGTTTTGATGAAGCAATAAATTGTGCCATGGAAGGATGCCAGTTAAAACATCTGCTTCAGACAAATCCGGATGGTTCTGATTGTAGATTTTTATGAGATCTCGTAGTTTTTTTTTCTCAACTTCATTTTTGTTTCTCAATACAGCTCTCATTTTAGATGAAACTGTAAAGTTTCAGGTTGTTATCAAATATTTGATTTGCACCAATAGTATTTTACATAGAAAAACTAATTTAACAACTGTGTACTGTATTAATGTTTAGGTTTCAGTGAACAAACAAAAAAGCAATTAATGTCTACCTGCATAAGTGGTAATCTGATTTTTGCGATGCCTTATATTCTCTACATATGCCTCGATAGTATGCTCAATGTTATTGGCAGAGGATCTGTTATTTAAGGATCTTGCAATGATCAGTAATTCTGATCTTCATTTCTCAATAACAGATTCTGGGACATTAAGCCTGTGAATCTCATTTGAAACTGCTGCAGCTGTCTCTGTGGCCTATTTAAAAATAAATGCCATCATATTTATTGTAAAATTTATGTTCAGAGTTAAACGAAGTCTTTTGAAATATCCTTAGTGCTTTGTCAAGGCCTGAGTAGGTGTTTTTCAGATTCAGACCATGACAAAGCACCAAGGAGTGTGTGAAAGACTTGGTGTAATTCCTTACATAAATTTCCCAAATACACAAGTGGGTTTTTATCCAATTTTACTTTGTCTATGAGAAGAAAATACCATTAGTGTCTTATAATAAGATTAAAGATAAATAAAAACATGTATATACACTTGATTCATTGTATAGAACAATTGTATATTTATATATAATTCTATATTTTCATTGTATTGAACAATTCATATGTTAATACCTTTCTGAATCTGGCAACTAATGCCCGAGGCATTCCATTAATTTTTCTGTGATTCCAAAAGAGTGCCCCCTCTGTCAGTTCTTCTGTACGCTCTGTGGAAATAAATTTAGTTATTCATTGACATCTTAATACTGTGTGTCTCAAAATACTGATTGGAAAGTAAAAGGATGATGATATTGATGCTGTCTTAAGTGGAATGAATTAATTGTTATTTCAAAGGAAACAAAGAACTCAAAAATAGTGGTAGAGTAATAAGATTAAAAATATCAGGATGTGAAACAAAGCATAAAAACAGGGACAACTTGATTTTTCAAACAAGGATTATACATGTATATGTTGGTTGCATATGAGTATAATGCTACTTTATATGAGCCAAAATGCCTTTCTGCAATTTCCTATATTCTTATATTATTTTATAACATTATCTGGATATATATAACCATCAAATATTACCATTGTACTGATTTGATTGAAAGGTACAAAATTTAGAACTAGATTAAACAAAAATTAACGCATACCAGCTTTAAGCATGTTCTTAGTGTTGTTGTTATATCTTGAAAGGTAGGAAAATACTTGCTCTGCCTCCTCCCCAGATGTCAGGCCACTTCCTTCTTGCCACCGCCCTCCATACAAAACCTTTGACATAATAGCATAACGTTTGTTAAAAACTACCTACTGTATTAACAATTTGCATTTAACATAGATAAATCCTTACATATAAGAGTTTAAAAGAAATTATATTTTCCAACTTACAGTAAAACGAAGTCAAAATATTATTACAGTATTAGATTATTTACCTGACAATACCAAGAATGTCCTTTGGCATGTAGGACTCCTAAAAAAGGCTTTCCTTGCCTAAGTGAGAACTTCTGTTCTCTTGATGAAATCTTTAAGGCCCATGGCCAGTATTTACAGATGATATCCTGGCATATGAAGGACACATTTTGTAAACGGTTCATTTGCAAATAGTGGGCATAACTGTAGAGCTCTCCCTGATACATATTTAATGCAGCAAGAATAATTCCATGTCGACAGGAAGCCATGCTTATGCCAGTTTCATCCAAACTTCTAAATGAAACAGGTTTATTTTTGGGAGCTTTCAATGTCGACACTCCACACATATGGCTACTCTGTTGGACAAAAGTAAAATTATATATATATATATATATATATATATATATATATATATATATATATATATATATATATATATATATATATATATATATATACATATATATATATATATATATATATATATATATATATATATATATATATATATATATATATATATATATATATATATATATACAATGAAGGTGAAAACATGGGGGGATATATAAGGGATAAACATAGGGGCTGCAGAAGGCTTATTGGCCCATACGAGGCATCTCCTATCTAAACACAAAGATTAATCCAGTGTAATTGGCCTGTTATGTTGGACATTGTCTTCTGTGTTGGCATCGATATGTTCTTGTCTGGTCCTTACTCTCATGGTGGGTAGAGTAAATATTTACTCTACCCACCATGAGAGTAAGGACCAGACAAGAACATATCGATGCCAACACAGAAGACAATGTCCAACATAACAGGCCAATTACACTGGATTAATCTTTGTGTTTAGATAGGAGATGCCTCGAATGGGCCAATAAGCCTTCTGCAGCCCCTATGTTTATCCCTTATGTATCCCCCCATGTTTTCACCTTCATTGTATTATCACCTGACCTAATGCGGGTATAAAATCAACTAATATATATATATATATATATATATATATATATATATATATATATATATATATATATATATATATATATACATATATATATATAATATATATATATATATATATATATATATATATATATATGTATATATATATATATATATATATATATATATGTATATATATATATATATATATATATATATATATATATATATATATATATATATATATATATATATATATATGTCGTACCTAGTAGCCAGAACGCACTTCTCAGCCTACTATGCATGGCCCGATTTGCCTAATAAGCCAAGTTTTCATGAATTAATGTTTTTTCGACAACCTAACCTACCTAACCAAACCTAACCTAACTATTTTGGCTACCTAGCCTAACCTAACCTATAAAGATAGGTTAGGTTAGGTTAGGTAGGGTTGGATAGGTTTCGTCATATATCTACGTTAATTTTAACTCCAATAAAAAAAATTAACCTCATACATAATGAAATGGGTAGCTTTATCATTTCATAAGAAAAAAATTAGAGAAAATATATTAATTGAGGAAAACTTGGCTTTTTAGGCAAATTGGGCCTTGCATAGTAGGCTGAGAAGTGCGTTCTGGCTACTAGGTACGACATATATATATATATTAGTCATATATAAATGTAATTTTTTTTATGTAATATTTTTCATCATTCAATATGCATTCCATATATTTTATAAATTTTTTTGAACATGATATAGTTAGGAACCGTCCAATTAATATACATTATTGATAATGTCTCAAGCTAATATATAAAGGTATTCTTCAAATATTGTATGGGTAAAAACCTGGTATTAGGTCTTAGGTTTCTATTTGAAAACCTATTTTTAGGCTTTCGAACAGATGTAAAAATATTCTTACTTGAGTTTTAAGGTTCTGAATAGTGGAAACGTGATCTTGAACTTCTTTGTCACAAGCGAAGATACCACCAGAACAATATGAGCTTCTGATCCCTCTGGAATGATATTAAATTAATGAATGTTCATAGTGTGAGACATTTTGATGACAGTTAAACATCATTTCACTTAAAACTAATTCAACTACCCAAGCTGGCATTCACATCATAATCCCTCCCTAAATGAATGTTTATAGTGAAATAAATATTTTTTAATTAGTAAATCCTTAGTCCAAATAAAAAAATTCAACTGAAGTTGAAAGGCAAGTAATAAAGGTGTAATCAGTTAACAATTAAACAAAATCTGATTAAAAGTTGCATGACACTATATAAATATTATACAGTGCTGCGTTTATAGTACTACAAACATATTACTACACCTTTCATTATACCTTAACAATAATGAACAGCATTAAATATTTTAACTTGAATATTTACCTCCCAACTTTGTTGTAACGATACAGTTTCTTGTTGCCATCAATATGTACAGCCACAGGTGTTGTATCACATGCAGGGCACCCCTTGTCAAATTCTCCTTTTATTCTCCAAAGTTCATACTGATGGAAACGCCATTCAAAGAAGACTCTTTTTGTTGTTTCAAAATTGATGGGACCATGCTAAGATGTAAAATGTGTGTTAGTAATTATCAAGAAGTGCCAAGCAGTGGCAAGTTGAGCAACAGACTATAAATACCTGCAGGAAATGAAAATATACTTACATGAGCATTACATAAAAAGAGAAATTGTTAAAGATTGGTAATCCATTTCCATTTCTTATGATATTAGACATATATAAAATATATATTTAGAATATTCATGCTATTTATTAATTTAATAATATTTAACCCTATTTCTTAAATAATGACACTGCATTTGCTTAGTAACAAACTTAGTTTTTAAGTTTATACACCAATTTAATACTTGCACTATTAAAACAGTAATGGTATGAAAACTTACACGCCCTCGAGAAGCACCAAATAATTCCAGTGCACTAACTAATGCCTGAAGAGAAGTTCCAGGGCTGCTTCTCTTGAGAAAATGCCAGGAATTCAATAGATTTATGCTGTAGAAAGTGCTACTATTTCTTCCAGTTGAATAAAAACCAGACTGGTGCATGGCTTTCCCAAGTTCTTCATCTGCATATCCGCACTTGCACCTAAATATTGGGGTATACAGATCATACCTTCCTGCCCCCCACAAAAAATAAAAAAAAATTGAAGTAAAACAATTTTATTTGGCAAGGGATTCAAGTGTGGCTATCAATATATGTGTAAACCAACCCATAAACAAGTCTCTGTATGGTTATAAATACGTATGTGATATAAATACGTCTTCATAAGTGAAGATACAGTGGTAAAGAGAGTGAAGTATAAATGGTTATATTGATGAAGACTGTAGCCTGGGTCACCTGAGCAATGCCAGCTACCAATACTAGTATCAAATAAATGTTTCTTAAAGTAACCTACCACTTAAAGTTACAAAGATGCACAAATTATTGGAGCTTAAAGTTGTGAACTTGCTCTCACTGCAGTTTGGGCAGGAATTTTATGGATGTGCTGGTACAACAGGCTCTGGTAACAATTAAATTTACAAGATCAGCTATGCAGAAAAATAAATACATGTTTCAATCATTACATTTTAAATTACTAATAATTTTTTTAGCATTAACTGGAGTTACATGAAAGATTTATATTTAATAAATAAAAATTCATTTATTTAACTAAAAATCTGTAATTAATGAGGTAATCAATAATTAATGAGGAAAATTACCAATACAAAAACTACTAAAAAAATTACATGAACTAAATAAAATTTTTAAACACTGCTTGGTTCAGGATAGAAGTTCGCATTTGTGTTCCTCACGTGTTGCCCCAAAGAATGAGGTGATTTGGTAAAATGCTATGCCCAAGATAACTATCCGAGTGCCGGCGGTGGGGTGGTTCATATAGCCTCGGCTATCACCTCATTATGTCCGGTCGTGATGGTCAAGTGGATTAAGGCGTCTTGTACATACCAGTTGCGTTGCTTCTGGGAGTATGGGTTCGAGTCACTTCTGGGGTGTGAGTTTTCAGTTGCATATGTCCTGGGGACCATTCAGGCTTGTTCGCATTTGTGTTCCTCACGTGTTGCCCCAAAGAATGAGGTGATTTGGTAAAATGCTATGCCCAAGATAACTATCCGAGTGCCGGCGGTGGGGTGGTTCATATAGCCTCGGCTATCACCTCATTATGTCCGGTCGTGATGGTCAAGTGGATTAAGGCGTCTTGTACATACCAGTTGCGTTGCTTCTGGGAGTATGGGTTCGAGTCACTTCTGGGGTGTGAGTTTTCAGTTGCATATGTCCTGGGGACCATTCAGGCTTGTTCGCATTTGTGTTCCTCACGTGTTGCCCCAAAGAATGAGGTGATTTGGTAAAATGCTATGCCCAAGATAACTATCCGAGTGCCGGCGGTGGGGTGGTTCATATAGCCTCGGCTATCACCTCATTATGTCCGGTCGTGATGGTCAAGTGGATTAAGGCGTCTTGTACATACCAGTTGCGTTGCTTCTGGGAGTATGGGTTCGAGTCACTTCTGGGGTGTGAGTTTTCAGTTATATATATATATATATATATATATAGTAGATACTAGGTACTAAGATTATATTACATTACATTGTTCAAATAGGGACGTACCAGAATTCAATGATTTTGGTGTTTGTTCTGCAGCTGGTAAATATGTTTGAGCATATGTTGGTACACTAGTTGAGAAGTCAAAACTTTGAATGTGTGGAGGTGAAAGAGAAGCAGGCAGAAGGGCTGTTTGGCAGAAAATCAACCTTTTAGTATGGTAATTCCACAACACTTTATCTATTTTTAATTTGTAAACTATCTACATTTTTTTGCTATGACCATCGCTGCCCCTATCTCCACCGAACACCGGTGCATTTGCGGCTATGCAAGGGCAGACCAATATGGCAGCCATGGCCTAATCTGTCATAAGACACAGGGAAAGATTGCCAGATATGAAGCAGTCAATGACATTATCCAAAAAAGTTTGGCTAGTTTGGTTCAGATGTAATACAAACAAAGAGCAACGGTTTCAAGTTCAACAAACCAAAATGTAGGGCTGACAACAAAATTATTTTTGACCCAGAGGGTTATTAACACATGGAACTGCCTACCCATCAGAGCTGTAACTGCCAAAACTGTGCTGAATTTCTAAATATACCCAAAAAAAGATCATAAAGGCAAATGGGGGGAATTTCGACAAGCCGCGGGCTTCCTGTACTCTTCTAGGCTACTAGAGTTTGTGGCATTCAGGTAAATATCTGTTTTCAAAGGAGAAGTTGACTATAACCTTGGATTATATATAAACAAATTTTGAATAATAAAACACCAAAAACCTAAATAATTTTTAGTCTGAGGCAAAATGAAATCTACACTAGCAATTAAACCTATCATTATACTATGATATAGGAACACACAAACATGGGTCATGGAATAAATAACTAAATAAAAAATTACCTTCTGATAAGTTTGAACGTTGTGTTTGATTGATTTCAATAATCCTGCAGTAATTTTCTCCTTTTCCTTTCTTGTTTGAAGGCTTCAGATAATTTAGGTCCTCAATATTTAAACTTCGCTTCATATATTCACATTTTTTCTGGAGAGCCGAGTTTATTTTAAAATATTCACGATGAAGGTTCTCTTTAGCTAAAATTGCTAGTGTCTGGAGACCTTCTGTTAAAAAAATATACATTCTCAATAGGATACATTATAACTGTAGCAAGAGAAGCTACATTAAATGTTTTGATGTAATTGTCTAAACCAATAATCAAAGTGATAGAAATTATAATGGGATGATGGATTTCAAGCCAATTATGCTGAGCATAGAAAAAAAATCTGTTGTTATTGTTAAAACAAAGACTTACTGTATTACACAGGGTTGTAAACTTTGATATTAATGTATTATAAAGGCCATAATCAAATGATTTTATAAACAATACCATCATTATTGTCCGGAGTTATTCTTGGTACATCTGGTAAGTAAAGATAGTTTTCAGGAGCCAAGAACGAATCTGCCAAAAAAATATTGGACGTTGTACATTCCAATTTGTTACAATAGCCTAATACTGCATACTAATACAAATTAAAAAACAAATTGGAAATAATAGCTAGGCTAACCTAACACAATGACATAACATAACACATCTTTATTTGTAATTTTGTCAAAAGCTGATTAAATGTTTTTTTATCTGCTAGTATGCTGGCTGGGGTCGATCTTCCAGGCATATTTATTCTACTGACTTGTGGTCTTAATGCTGCTGCAGTAAAAGGATTTGTGACAGACATTGTACTGCTTTCTGTATCATCTACCTATTACAAATACAACTACAATTATTTATTCAGGTAAAGTACATACATACAAGGTAAGATACAAAAGTAGATGGATTTATAGATAGAGCTAGTACATACAATGCCTAAAGCCACTATTACGCAAAGTGTTTCGGGCAGGAAAAACACTAAGACTAAAACTTAATACTAAAAGAGATTAAAGTATAAATTGTGTTGAGAAAAAATAAGAAAAAAATGGAAAAAAAGGGAGGGGGGGGGGTGAAACATGGCAGAAAAAAAGTAAAATACAATTTGGTCAACAAACAGCATTGTTTTAAATAGAAGAGATGGGTTGACATTTTGGGGGTGAGGTAGGTTACATTGAGTTAATTAGCTAGTACTTAGTTTTTAACTTAAACTGGTTGGGAGAGGTACAGTCTTTAACATAATTGGGAAGGCCACATTCGAGGTCCCTTGATTTGTAAAGCATTTCTAGTTTAACTAAGTCGTACTCTTGGAATATCAAATAGGTATTTGTTTCTGGTGTGGTGCTCATGGGATCGGTTACAACCTTCTAGGAAGCTTATTATAAAAAACATAATTGATAAAAACAACATGCTGCATACTAAAAACGCATTAGAATGTGTATACCAATATGCAGTAAAATATATTCTTCCTACACATAACAAGCAAAACTTTAATACTGCAACAAGTTTTTGAAAATTATTTAACTAAACAGCAATGAAACATTTGCATTCTTTTCAATTAGTAAAATATTACATATGAAGGAATTATTTACATAAATGCCGAGAAAACTTTACATATCATGCCCAAATCTAGGATCTTCTTCTTCTTGATAGTAGGTGCAGTTTGCATGAAGGATTTGTTCTCCCGATGACTGCAAAATCTAGGATCGCGTGTGTTATTGTTTTTGAACGAATGATCACATGTTTACATTCATTGCGATGAAACTAACAAGTTTTAATTATATACAGCTTTTTATATCAACTGTTTTACTTAAATTATTTTCTGTTATAGGTTCTAAATATAACTAATATTTGCTTCTTTCTTATGCCATTTGTAATTAATGTCATAAAGCTTTATCATCTGAATGCACCAAACTGTGCCTTTTCATATTTCCAAACTGAAGTCGAACACCCGAAAATGAATATTTCCATGAAAACTGAATCACGTCCTACTATTTGGAGAATTGTTAGTTCTTTTTCATACTAATATGTCTAGTTTGTGTCATATAAGTATTCATCCCGATGGTTGGTAAATATTGGATGGTTGGAAACAGAAGGATAAAAGTCAAACATCCGTTAACTTTTCTTTTAAAGTACTGTATAGCTGGAAAATATCAGGCAAACCTTCGACAATCTGCCGATTTCCTTTCCTCTTCAAGGCTACTGTTGTTTTGTCTGTCACGGTAAACCTATGTAAAATCGGAAAATTTTTTCAACAGGACCCTGCACTAGAATTGATGTTGGGAGACGCTCTGCTTCGAGGCTGATGGATTAATATTTGACTGTTGGTCAGGACTTGAGCATTGTTAATTACAGTTACACTGTTGGAGCCCTAGACGGACAATGGTCGTCGTTCTTCTTTATGATAGGTTCAGTTTATTGTTTAGTCACGGGAGACATCTCCCGTCAGGCAGGGTACGATCACACCTCCACAGATCTCCAGTATCATCTACTGATACTGGTAATGGCTCAGAGAGGGCATCCACTTACGGGCTATTCACGGCTGTGCCACCTTTTGGGCGGCTTAATCTTCATCAATCACCAATCAATCAATCTATTGTTTAGTGGCCAGTATTATTCAGTTTATTGGCCAGTGCGTTGGCATCAGTTCTCATTGACGAACGAGCAAAAATTAGAAGGATTTAAATCGTAATATAAATAGTTATCTCATTCCTTCTTTCCTTTGAATGTCAGTGACTGTGCTTCTGCTATGCTTAATTGCCTCAAAAGCGGCCAATTTTCATGATACCTTAAATTATAAAGGCAAAATTTGGGCCGAGTATAAAAGTATAAGCAAAATTGACTGAGTATCCGCAAAAATTAAGAAAAGAAAACAGCACACCCGTTACATTAAAGAAAACGTATTCCTCGTTTCGGGGAGAATATTCTAGGGAGGCCAGCCGGTAACTGGAACAGCCCGGTAAGTGCATTTATGTACTAAATACGTAAGTATGAAAATGTACTTATTACACTTTAAATTACAACGTACTGTCTATTCGGAGGATGCGTTGAAATATTGCTAAATTCGATGATTTTTCGTACGAAACAAAATGCAAGAAAACTTGCTTAAAATGCAATATTATGCGAAATTCTGAGATTTGAAGGCCAAATCACATATCGTGATACTACATGAAATAGTATCGATATATTGGTAAAAATGAATATATTTACGTAGTATCAAACTACATGAAAAACGTGAAAAAAGTCACTATTTTACCATATTTGAGGATTTTAACTTCAAATCATAGAGCGAGGTTTCGTATTATTTAGATCCACGAAAAGACATCTGACAATGTTGTTTCCAATACAAATGATAAAAACCAATGTGTTTTTATTAGAATTAACTAAAATGTTCCTGATTTTCCGTTTATATTACCGATGAAAGATGTCCATGTACAACCGCTCTAATCCGGCTGAAACGTCGATATATGCAATAAAAACCGAACTTCTCCCCTTTTCAATATCATACTCAGTATTTTAACGAGAAAATATTAGTTGATTGAAAATGAAGTATTTAAGGTTATTACCTAATCAATTATGTGGTGCATCATTTTTATCGTATATATAATGAATTAACACCCATAAACTGAAAATTCACAAAAACGTGGAAAAACGGCAACATATTGCCTAATTCGACATATTTTGTTTAAATCACATAGAGGAAAAGGGGATGATAAACGTCAAAATATTGCTAAATTCGATGATTTTTCGTACTAAACAAAATGCAAGAAAACTTGCTTAAAATGCAATATTATGCGAAATTCTGAGATTTGAAGGCCAAATCACATATCGTGATACTACATGAAATAAAATCCAAATATTGGTAAAAATGAATATATTTACGTAATATCAAACTACATGAAAAACGTGAAAAAAGTCACTATTTAACCATATTTGAGGATTTTAACTTCAAATCATAGAGCGAGGTTTCGTATTATTTAGATCCAAGAAAAGACATATGACAATGTTGTTTCCAATACAAATGATAAAAATCGATGTGTTTTCATTAGAATTAACTAAAATGTTCCTGATTTTTCGTTTTTATTACCGACGAAAGATGTACACGAAAACCACTCTATTCCGGCTGAAACGTCGATATATGCAATAAAAACAAAACTTCTCTCCTTTTTAATATCTTACACAGTATTTTAACGAGAAACAAATAGTTGATTGAAAATGAAGTATTTAAGGTTACTATCTAATCAATTATGTGTTTGCATCATTTTTATCGTATATATAATGAATTAATAACAATAAACTGAAAATTCACAAAAACGTGGAAAAACGGTTAAAATATTGCCTAATTCGATGATAATTTGTTAAAATCACATAAAGGAAAAGGGGATGATAAATGTCAAAATATTGCTCAATTCGATGATTTTTTGTACGAAACAAAATGCAAGAAAACTTGCTTAAAATGCAATATTATGTGAAATTCTGAGATTTGAAGGCCAAATCACATATCGTGATACTACATGAAATAGTATCGAAATATTGGTAAAAATGAATATATTTACGTATTATCAAACTACATGAAAAACGTGAAAAAATTCACTATTTTACCATTTTTGAGGATTTTAACTTGAAATCATAGAGCGAGGTTTCGTATTATTTAGATCCAAGAAAAGACATATGACAATGTTGTTTCCAATACAAATGATAAAAATCAATGTGTTTTCATAAGAATTAACTAAAATGTTCTTGATTTTCCGTTTATATTACCGACAGAAGATGTACACGTAAAACCGCTCTAATCCGGCTGAAACGTCGATATATGCAATAAAAACCGAACTTCTCCCCTTTTCAATATCTTACTCAGTATTTTAACGAGAAACAAATATATGATTGAAAATGAAGTATTTAAGGTTATTATCTAATCAATTATGTGTTTGCATCATTTTTATCGTATAAATAATGAATTAATACCCATAGACTGAAAATTCACAAAAACGTGGAAAAACTGCAAAATATTCCTAATTCGATGATATTTTGTTTAAATCACATAAAGGAAAAAGGGATGATAAACGTCAAAATATTGCTAAATTCGATAATTTTTCGTATGAAACAAAATGCAAGAAAACTTGCTTAAAATGCAATATTATGCCAAATTCTGAGATTTGAAGGAGAAATCACATATCGTGATACTACATGAAATAGTATCGAAATATTGGTAAAAATGAATATATTTAAGTAATATCAAACTGCATGAAAAACGTGAAAAAAGTCACTATTTTACCATATTTGAGGATTTTAACTTCAAATCATAGAGCGAGGTTTCGTATTATTTAGATCCAAGAAAAGACATATGACAATGTTGTTTCCAATACAAATGATAAAAATCAAAGTGTTTTCATTAGAAATAACTAAAATGTTCCTGATTTTCCGTTTATATTACTGATGGAAGATGTACACGTACAACTGCTCTAATCCGGCTGAAACGTCGATATATGCAATAAAAACCGATCTTCTCCCCTTTTCAATATCTTACTCAGTATTTTAACGAGAAACAAATAGATGATTGAAAATGAAGTATTTAAGGTTATTATCTAATCAATTATGTGGTGCATCATTTTTATCGTATATATAATGAATTAATACCCATAAACTGAAAATTCACAAAAACGTGGAAAAACGGCAAAATATTGCCAAATTCGACATATTTTGTTTAAATCACATAGAGGAAAAGGGGATGATAAACGTCAAAATATTGCTAAATTCGATGATTTTTCGTACGAAACAAAATGCAAGAAAACTTGCTTAAAATGCAATATTATGCGAAATTCTGAGATTTGAAGCCAAATCACATATCTTGATACTACATGAAATAGTATCGAAATATTGGTAAAAATGAATATATTTACGTAATATCAAACTACATGAAAACGTGAAAAAAGTTACTATTTAACCATACTTGAGGATTTTAACTTCAAATCATAGAGCGAGGTTTCGTATTATTTAGATACAAGAAATGACATATGACAATGTTGTTTCCAATATAAATGATAAAAATCAATGTGTTTTCATTAGAATTAACTAAAATGTTCCTGATTTTCCGTTTATATTACCGATAAAAGATGTACACGAAAACCGCTCTATTCCGGCTGAAACGTCGATATATGCAATAAAAACAGAACTTCTCCCCTTTTCAATATCTTACTCAGTATTTTAACGAGAAACAAATAGTTGATTGAAAATTAAGTATTTAAGGTTATTATCTAATCAATTATGTGTTTGGATCATTTTTATCGTATATTTAATGAATTAATAACAATAAACTGAAAATTCACAAAAACGTGGAAAAACGGCAAAATATGGCCTAATTTGATGGTAATTTGTTAAAATCACATAAAGGAAAAGGGGATGATAAATGTCAAAATTTTGCTAAATTCGATGATTTTTCGTACGAAACAAAATGCAAGAAAACTTGCTTAAAATGCAATATTATGCGAAATTCTGAGATTTGAAGGCCAAATCACATATCGTGATACTACATGAAATAGTATCGAAATATTGGTAAAAATGAATATATTTACGTAATATCAAACTACATGAAAAACGTGAAAAAGTCACTATTTTACCATTTTTGAGGATTTTAACTTGAAATCATAGAGCGAGGTTTCGTATTATTTAGATCCAAGAAAAGACATATGACAATGTTGTTTCCAATACAAATGATAAAAATCAATGTGTTTTCATTAGAATTAACTAAAATGTTCTTGATTTTCCGTTTATATTACCGACGGAAGATGTACACGTAAAACCGCTCTAATCCGGCTGAAACGTCGATATATGCAATAAAAACCGAACTTCTCCCCTTTTCAATATCTTACTCAGTATTTTAACGAGAAACAAACAGATGATTGAAAATGAAGTTTTTAAGGTTATTATCTCATCAATTATGTGTTTGCATCATTTTTATCGTATATATAATAAATTAATACCCGTATACTGAAAATTCACAAAAACGTGGAAAAACGGCAAAATATTGCCTAATTCGACGATAATTTGTAAAAATCATATAAAGGAAAAGGGGATGATAAATGTCAAAATGTTGCTAAATTCGATGATTTTTCGTACGAAACAAAATGCAAGAAAACTTGCTTAAAATGCAATATTATGCGAAATTCTGAGATTTGAAGCCAAATCACATATCTTGATACTACATGAAATAGTATCGAAATATTGGTAAAAATGAATATATTTACGTAATATCAAACTACATGAAAACGTGAAAAAAGTTACTATTTAACCATATTTGAGGATTTTAACTTCAAATCATAGAGCGAGGTTTCGTATTATTTAGATCCAAGAAAAGACATATGACAATGTTGTTTCCAATACAAATGATAAAAACCAATGTGTTTTCATTAGAATTAACTAAAATGTTCCTGATTTTCCGTTTATACTACCGATGGAAGATGTACACGAAAACATCTCTATTCCGGCTGAAACGACGAAATATGCAATAAAAACAGAACTTCTCCCCTTTTCAATATCCTACTCAGTATTTCAACGAGAAACATATGGTTGATTGAAAATGAAGTATTTAAGGTTACTATCTAATCAATTATGTGTTTGCATCATTTTTATCGTATATTTAATGAATTAATAACAATAAACTGAAAATTCACAAAAACGTGGAAAAACGGTTAAAATATTGCCTAATTCGATGATAATTTGTTAAAATCACATAAAGGAAAAGGGGATGATAAATGTCAAAATATTGCTCAATTCGATGATTTTTTGTACGAAACAAAATGCAAGAAAACTTGCTTAAAATGCAATATTATGTGAAATTCTGAGATTTGAAGGCCAAATCACATATCGTGATACTACATGAAATAGTATCGAAATATTGGTAAAAATGAATATATTTACGTATTATCAAACTACATGAAAAACGTGAAAAAATTCACTATTTTACCATTTTTGAGGATTTTAACTTGAAATCATAGAGCGAGGTTTCGTATTATTTAGATCCAAGAAAAGACATATGACAATGTTGTTTCCAATACAAATGATAAAAATCAATGTGTTTTCATAAGAATTAACTAAAATGTTCTTGATTTTCCGTTTATATTACCGACAGAAGATGTACACGTAAAACCGCTCTAATCCGGCTGAAACGTCGATATATGCAATAAAAACCGAACTTCTCCCCTTTTCAATATCTTACTCAGTATTTTAACGAGAAACAAATATATGATTGAAAATGAAGTATTTAAGGTTATTATCTAATCAATTATGTGTTTGCATCATTTTTATCGTATAAATAATGAATTAATACCCATAGACTGAAAATTCACAAAAACGTGGAAAAACGGCAAAATATTGCCAAATTCGACATATTTTGTTTAAATCACATAGAGGAAAAGGGGATGATAAACGTCAAAATATTGCTAAATTCGATGATTTTTCGTACGAAACAAAATGCAAGAAAACTTGCTTAAAATGCAATATTATGCGAAATTCTGAGATTTGAAGCCAAATCACATATCTTGATACTACATGAAATAGTATCGAAATATTGGTAAAAATGAATATATTTACGTAATATCAAACTACATGAAAACGTGAAAAAAGTTACTATTTAACCATATTTGAGGATTTTAACTTCAAATCATAGAGCGAGGTTTCGTATTATTTAGATACAAGAAATGACATATGACAATGTTGTTTCCAATATAAATGATAAAAATCAATGTGTTTTCATTAGAATTAACTAAAATGTTCCTGATTTTCCGTTTATATTACCGATAAAAGATGTACACGAAAACCGCTCTATTCCGGCTGAAACGTCGATATATGCAATAAAAACAGAACTTCTCCCCTTTTCAATATCTTACTCAGTATTTTAACGAGAAACAAATAGTTGATTGAAAATTAAGTATTTAAGGTTATTATCTAATCAATTATGTGTTTAGATAATTTTTATCGTATATTTAATGAATTAATAACAATAAACTGAAAATTCACAAAAACGTGGAAAAACGGCAAAATATGGCCTAATTTGATGGTAATTTGTTAAAATCACATAAAGGAAAAGGGGATGATAAATGTCAAAATTTTGCTAAATTCGATGATTTTTCGTACGAAACAAAATGCAAGAAAACTTGCTTAAAATGCAATATTATGCGAAATTCTGAGATTTGAAGGCCAAATCACATATCGTGATACTACATGAAATAGTATCGAAATATTGGTAAAAATGAATATATTTACGTAATATCAAAATACATGAAAAACTTGAAAAAGTCACTATTTTACCATTTTTGAGGATTTTAACTTGAAATCATAGAGCGAGGTTTCGTATTATTTAGATCCAAGAAAAGACATATGACAATGTTGTTTCCAATACAAATGATAAAAATCAATGTGTTTTCATTAGAATTAACTAAAATGTTCTTGATTTTCCGTTTATATTACCGACGGAAGATGTACACGTAAAACCGCTCTAATCCGGCTGAAACGTCGATATATGCAATAAAAACCGAACTTCTCCCCTTTTCAATATCTTACTCAGTATTTTAACGAGAAACAAACAGATGATTGAAAATGAAGTTTTTAAGGTTATTATCTCATCAATTATGTGTTTGCATCATTTTTATCGTATATATAATAAATTAATACCCGTATACTGAAAATTAACAAAAACGTGGAAAAACGGCAAAATATTGCCTAATTCGATGATAATTTGTAAAAATCATATAAAGGAAAAGGGGATGATAAATGTCAAAATGTTGCTAAATTCGATGATTTTTCGTACGAAACAAAATGCAAGAAAACTTGCTTAAAATGCAATATTATGCGAAATTCTGAGATTTGAAGCCAAATCACATATCTTGATACTACATGAAATAGTATCGAAATATTGGTAAAAATGAATATATTTACGTAATATCAAACTACATGAAAACGTGAAAAAAGTTACTATTTAACCATATTTGAGGATTTTAACTTCAAATCATAGAGCGAGGTTTCGTATTATTTAGATACAAGAAATGACATATGACAATGTTGTTTCCAATATAAATATTAAAAATCAATGTGTTTTCATTAGAATTAACTAAAATGTTCCTGATTTTCCGTTTATATTACCGATAAAAGATGTACACGAAAACCGCTCTATTCCGGCTGAAACGTCGATATATGCAATAAAAACAGAACTTCTCCCCTTTTCAATATCTTACTCAGTATTTTAACGAGAAACAAATAGTTGATTGAAAATTAAGTATTTAAGGTTATTATCTAATCAATTATGTGTTTGGATCATTTTTATCGTATATTTAATGAATTAATAACAATAAACTGAAAATTCACAAAAACGTGGAAAAACGGCAAAATATGGCCTAATTTGATGGTAATTTGTTAAAATCACATAAAGGAAAAGGGGATGATAAATGTCAAAATTTTGCTAAATTCGATGATTTTTCGTACGAAACAAAATGCAAGAAAACTTGCTTAAAATGCAATATTATGCGAAATTCTGAGATTTGAAGGCCAAATCACTTATCGTGATACTACATGAAATAGTATCGAAATATTGGTAAAAACGAATATATTTACGTAGTATCAAACTACATGAAAAACGTGAAAAAAGTCACTATTTTACCATTTTTGAGAATTTTAACTTCAAATCATAGAGCGAGGTTTCGTATTATTTAGATCCAAGAAAAGCCATATGACAATGTTGTTTCCAATACAAATGATAAAAATCAATGTGTTTTCATTAGAATTAACTAAAATGTTCCTGATTTTCCGTTTATATTACCGATGGAAGATGTACACGAAAACCGCTCTATTCGGGATGAAACGTCGATATATGCAATAAAAACCGAACTTATGCCCTTTTCAATATCTTACTCAGTATTTTAACGAGAAACAAATAGTTGATTAAAAATGAAGTATTTAAGGTTATTATCTAATCAGTTATGTGTTTGCATCCTTTTTAGCGTATATATAATGAATTAATACCAATAAACTGAGAATTCACAAAAACGTGGAAAAACGGCAAAATATTGCCTAATTCGATGATATTTTGTTTATATCTCATAAAGGAAAAGTCCATGATAAACGTCAAAATATTGCTAAATTCGATTATTTTTCGTACGAAACAAATTGCAAGAAATCTTGCTTAAAATGCAATATTATGCGAAATTCTGAGATTTGAAGGCCAAATCATATATCGTGATACTACATGAAATAGTATCGAAATATTGGTAAAAATGAATATATTTACGTAATATCAAACTACATGAAAAACGTGAAAAAGTCACTATTTAACCATATTTGAGGATTTTAACTTCAAATCATAAAGCGAGGTTTCGTATTATTTAGATCCAAGAAAAGACATATGACAATGTTGTTTCCAATACAAATGATAAAAATCGATGTGTTTTCATTAGAATTAACTAAAATGTTCCTGATTTTCCGTTTTTATTACCGATGGAAGATATACACGTAAAACCGCTCTAATCCTGCTTAAACGTCGATATATGCAATAAAAACCGAACTTCTCCCGTTTTCAATATCTTACTCAGTATTTTAACGAGAAACAAATAGATGATTGAAAATGAAGTATTTAAGGTTATTATCTAATCAATTATGTGTTTGCATCATTTTTATCGTATATTTAATGAATTAATAACAATAAACTGAAAATTCACAAAAACGTGGAAAAACTGCTAAATATTGCCTAATTCGATGATAATTTGTTTAAATCACATAAAGGAAAAGGGGATGATAAACGTCAAAATATTGCTAAATTCGATGATTTTTCGTACGAAACAAAATGCAAGAAAACTTGCTTAAAATGCAATATTATGCGAAATTCTGAGATTTGAAGGCCAAATCACATATCGTGATACTACATGAAATAGTATCGAAATATTTGTAAAAATGAATATATTTATGTAATATGAAACTACATGAAAAACCTGAAAAAAGTCTCTATTTAACCATATTTGAGGATTTTAACTTCAAATCATAGAGCGAGGTTTCGTATTATTTAGATCCAAGAAAAGACATATGACAATGTTGTTTCCAATACAAATGATAAAAACCAATGTGTTTTCATTAGAATTAACTAAAATGTTCCTGATTTTCCGTTTATACTACCGATGGAAGATGTACACGAAAACATCTCTATTCCGGCTGAAACGACGAAATATGCAATAAAAACAGAACTTCTCCCCTTTTCAATATCCTACTCAGTATTTCAACGAGAAACATATGGTTGATTGAAAATGAAGTATTTAAGGTTAATTTCTAATCAATTATGTGTTTGCATCATTTTTATCGTATATTTAATGAATTAATAACAATAAACTGAAAATTCACAAAAACGTGGAAAAACGGCAAAATATTGCCTAATTCGATGATATTTTGTTTAAATCTCATAAAGGAAAAGGCGATGATAAACGTCAAAATATTGCTAAATTCGATTATTTTTCGTACGAAACAAAATGCAAGAAAACTTGCTTAAAATGCAATATTATGCGAAATTCTGAGATTTAAAGGTCAAATCATATATCGTGATACTACATGAAATAGTATCGAAATATTGGTAAAAATGAATATATTTACGTAATATCAAACTACATGAAAAACGTGAAAAAAGTCACTATTTAACCATATTTGAGGATTTTAACTTCAAATCATAGAGCGAGGTTTCGTATTATTTAGATCCAAGAAAAGACATATGACAATGTTGTTTCCAATACAAATCATAAAAATCGATGTGTTTTCATTAGAATTAACTAAAATGTTCCTGATTTTCCGTTTTTATTACCGATTCAAGATGTACACGAAAACATCTCTATTCCGGCTGAAACGTCGAAATATGAAATAAAAACAGAACTTCTCCCCTTTTCAATATCCTACTCAGTATTTCAACGAGAAACATATGGTTGATTGAAAATGAAGTATTTAAGGTTAATTTCTAATCAATTATGTGTTTGCATCATTTTTATCGTATATTTAATGAATTAATAACAATAAACTGAAAATTCACAAAAACGTGGAAAAACGGCAAAATATTGCCTAATTGGATGATATTTTGTTTAAATCTCATAAAGGAAAAGGCGATGATAAACGTCAAAATATTGCTAAATTCGATTATTTTTCGTACGAAACAAATTGCAAGAAAACTTGCTTAAAATGCAATATTATGTGAAATTCTGAGATTTGAAGGCCAAATCATATATCGTGATACTACATGAAATAGTATCGAAATATTGGTAAAAATGAATATATTTACGTAATATCAAACTACATGAAAAACGTGAAAAAAGTCACTATTCAACCATATTTGAGGATTTTAACTTCAAATCACAGAGCGAGGTTTCGTATTATTTAGATCCAAGAAAAGACATATGACAATGTTGTTTCCAATACAAATGATAAAAATCGATGTGTTTTCATTAGAATTAACTAAAATGTTCCTGATTTTCCGTTTATATTACCGATGGAAGATGTACACGAAAACCACTATATTCCGGCTGAAACGTCGATATATGCAATAAAAACCGAACTTATGAACTTTTCAATATCTTACTCAGTATTTTAACGAGAAACAAATAGTTGATTGAAAAACAAGTATTTAAGGTTATTATCTAATCAATTATGTGTTTGCATCATTTTTATCGTATATACAATGAATTAATACCAATAAACTGAAAATTCACAAAAACGTGGAAAAACGGCTGAATATTGCCTAATTCGATGATATTTTGTTTAAATCTCATGAAGGAAAAGGCGATGATAAACGTCAAAATATTGCTAAATTGGATTATTTTTCGTACGAACAAATTGCAAGAAAACTTGCTTAAAATGCAATATTATGCGAAATTCTGAGATTTGCAGGCCAAATCATATATCGTGATACTACATGAAATAGTATCGAAATATTGGTAAAAATGAATATATTTACGTAATATCAAACTACATGAAAAACTTGAAAAAAGTCACTATTTAACTATATTTGAGGATTTTAACTTTAAATCATAGAGCGAGGTTTCGTATTATTTAGATCCCAGAAAAGACATATGACAATGTTGTTTCCAATACAAATGATAAAAATCGATGTGTTTTCATTCGAATTAACTAAAATGTTCCTGATTTTCTGTTTTTGTTATTTATTACCGATGGAAGATGTACACGTAAAACCGCTCTAATACTGCTTAAACGTCGATATATGCAATAAAAACCGAACTTTTCCCGTTTTCAATATCTTACGCAGAATTTTAACGAGAAACAAATAGATGATTGAAAATGAAGTATTTAAGGTTATTATCTAATCAATTATGTGTTTGCATCATTTTTATCGTATATTTAATGAATTAATAACAATAAACTGAAAATTCACAAAAACGTGGAAAAACGGCAAAATATTGCCTAATTCGATGATAATTTGTTTAAATCACATAAAGGAAAAGGAGATGATAAACGTCAAAATGTTGCTAAATTCGATCATTTTTCGTACGAAACAAAATGCAAGAAAACTTACTTAAAATGCAATATTATACGAAATTCTAAGATTTGAAGGAAAAATCACATATCGTGATACTACATGAAATAGTATCGAAATATTGGTAAAAATGAATATATTTACGAAATATCAAACTACATGAAAAACGTGAAAAAAGTCACTATTTAACCATATTTGAGGATTTTAACTTCAAATCATAGAGCGAGGTTTCGTATTATTTAGATCCAAGAAAAGACAAATGACAATGTTGTTTCCAATACAAATGATAAAAACCAATGTGTTTTCATTAGAATTAACTAAAATGTTCCTGATTTTCCGTTTATATTACCGATGGAAGATGTACACGAAAACATCTCTATTCCGGCTGAAACGTCGAAATATGCAATAAAAACAAAACTTCTCCCCTTTCAATATCCTACTCAGTATTTCAACGAGAAACATATGGTTGATTGAAAATGAAGTATTTAAGGTTAATTTCTAATCAATTATGTATTTGCATCATTTTTATCGTATATATAATGAATTAATAACAATAAACTGAAAATTCACAAAAACGTGGAAAAACGGCAAAATATTGAGTAATTCGATGATATTTTGTTTAAATCTCATAAAGGAAAAGGCGATGATAAACGTCAAAATATTGCTAAATTCGATGATTTTTCGTACTAAACAAAATGCAAGAAAACTTGCTTAAAATGCAATATTATGCGACATTCTGAGATTTGAAGGCCAAATCACATATCGTGATACTACATGAAATAGTATCGAAATATTGGTAAAAATTAATATATTTACGTAATATCAAACTACATGATTAACGTGAAAAAGTCACTATTTTACCATATTTGAGGATTTTAACTTCAAATCATAGAGCGAGGTTTCGTATTATTTAGATCCAAGAAAAGACATATGGCAATGTTGTTTCCAATACAAATGATAAAAATCAATGTGTTTTCATTAGAATTAACTAAAATGTTCTTGATTTTCCGTTTATATTACCGACGGAAGATGTACACATAAAACCGCTCTAATCCGGCTGAAACGTCGATATATGCAATAAAAACAGAGCTTCTCTCCTTTTTTAATATCTTACTCAATATTTTAACGAGAAACAAATAGTTGATTGAAAATGAAGTATTTAAGGTTATTATCTAATCATTTATGTGTTTGCATCATTTTTATCGTATATATAATGAATAAATACCCATAGTCTAAAAATTCCCAAAAACGAGGAAAAATTGCAAAATATTGCCTAATTCGATGATATTTTGTTTAAATCACATGAAGGAAAAGGGGATGATGAACGTCAAAATATTGCTAAATTCGATGATTTTTCGTACGAAACAAAATGCAAGAAAACTTGCTTAAAATGCAATATTGTGCCAAATTCTGAGATTTGAAGGCCAAATCACATATCGTGATACTACATGAAATAGTATCGAAATATTGGTAAAAATTAATATATTTACGTAATATCAAACTACATGAAAAACGTGAAAAAGTCACTATTTTACCATATTTGAGGATTTTAACTTCAAATCATAGAGCGAGGTTTCGTATTATTTAGATCCAAGAAAAGACATATGACAATGTTGTTTCCAATAAAAATGATAAAAATCAATGTGATTTCATTAGAATTAACTAAAATGTTCCTGATTTTCCGTTTATATTACCGATGGAAGATTTACACGAAAAACGCTCTAATTCGGCTGAAACATCGATATATGCAATAAAAACAGAACTTCTCCCCTTTCATTTTTTTACTCAGTATTTTAACGAGAAACAAATAGATGATTGAAAATGATGTATTTAAGGTTATTATCTAATCTATTATGTGTTTGCATCATTTATATCGTATATTTAATGAATTATTAACAATAAACTGAAAAATCACAAAAACGTGGAAAAACGGTAAAATATTGCCTAATTCAATGATATTTTGTTTAAATCACATTGAGGAAAAGAGGATGATAAACGTCAATATATTGCTAAATTCGATGATTTTTCGTACTAAACAAAATGCAAGAAAACTTGCTTAAAATGCAATATTATGCGACATTCTGAGATTTGAAGGCCAAATCACATATCGTGATACTACATGAAATAGTATCGAAATATTGGTAAAAATTAATATATTTACGTAATATCAAACTACATGATTAACGTGAAAAAGTCACTATTTAACCATATTTGAGGATTTTAACTTCAAATCATAGAGCGAGGTTTCGTATTATTTAGATCCAAGAAAAGACATATGACAATGTTGTTTCCAATACAAATGATAAAAATCGATGTGTTTTCATTAGAATTAACTAAAATGTTCCTGATTTTCTGTTTTTATTATTTATTACCGATGGAAGATGTACACGTAAAACCGCTCTAATACTGCTTAAACGTCAATATATGCAATAAAAACCGAACTTTTCCCGTTTTCAATATCTTACGCAGAATTTTAACGAGAAACAAATAGATGATTGAAAATGAAGTATTTAAGGTTATTATCTAATCAATTATGTGTTTGCATCATTTTTATCGTATATTTAATGAATTAATAACAATAAACTGAAAATTCACAAAAACGTGGAAAAACGGCAAAACATTGCCTAATTCGATGATAATATGTTTAAATCACATAAAGGAAAAGGGGATGATAAACGTCAAAATGTTGCTAAATTCGATGATTTTTCGTACGAAACAAAATGCAAGAAAACTTACTTAAAATGCAATATTATACGAAATTCTAAGATTTGAAGGAAAAATCACATATCGTGATACTACATGAAATAGTATCGAAATATTGGTAAAAATGAATATATTTACGAAATATCAAACTACATGAAAAACGTGAAAAAAGTCACTATTTTATTATAGTTGAGGATTCTAACTTCAAATCATAGAGCGAGGTTTCGTATTATTTACATCCAAGAAAAAACATATCACAAAGTTGTTTCCAATACAAATGATAAAAACCAATGTGTTTTCATTAGAATTAACTAAAATGTTCCTGATTTTCTGTTTTTATTACCGATGGAATAAATGTACACGTAAAACCGCTTTAATCCGGCTGAAACGTCGATATATGCAATAAAAACCGAACTTCTCCCCTTTTCAATATCCTACTTAGTATTTTAACGAGAAACAAATGGTTGATTTAAAATGAAGTATTTAGGTTAATTTCTAATCAATTATGTGTTTGCATCATTTTTATCGTATATTTAATGAATTAATAACAATAAAATGAAAATTCACAAAAACGTGGAAAAACGGCAAAATATTGCCTAATTCGATGATATTTTGTTTATATCACATAAAGGAAAAGGGGATGATAAACGTCAAAATATTGCTAAATTCGATGATTTTTCGTACGAAACAAAATGCAAAAAAACTTCAAATCATAGAGGGAGGTTTCGTATTATTTAGATCCAAGAAAAGACATATGACAATGTTGTTTCCAATAAAAATGATAAAAATCAATGTGATTACATTAGAATTAACTAAAATGTTCCTGATTTTCCGTTTATATTACCGATGGAAGATGTACACGAAAAACGCTCTAATTCGGCTCAAACATCGATATATGCAATAAAAACAGAACTTCTCCCCTTTCATTTTTTTACTCAGTATTTTAACGAGAAACAAATAGATGATTGAAAATGAAGTATTTAAGCTTATTATCTAATCAATTATGTGTTTGCATCATTTATATCGTATATTTAATGAATTATTAACAATAAACTGAAAAATCACAAAAACGTGCAAAAACGGTAAAATATTGCCTAATTCAATGATATTTTGTTTAAATTACATTGAGGAAATAGGGATGATAAACGTGAATATAATGCTAAATTCGATGATTTTTCGTACTAAACAAAATGCAAGAAAACTTGCTTAAAATGCAATATTATGCGACATTCTGAGATTTGAAGGCCAAATCACATATCGTGATACTACATGAAATAGTATCGAAATATTGGTAAAAATTAATATATTTACGTAATATCAAACTACATGATTAACGTGAAAAAGTCACTATTTTACCATATTTGAGGATTTTAACTTCAAATCATAGAGCGAGGTTTCGTATTATTTAGATCCCAGAAAAGACATATGGCAATGTTGTATCCAATACAAATGATAAAAATCAATGTATTTTCATTAGAATTAACTAAAATGTTCTTGATTTTCCGTTTATATTACCGACGGAAGATGTACACGTAAAACCGCTCTAATCCGGCTGAAATGTCGATATATGCAATAAAAACCGAACTTCTCGCCTTTTCAATATCTTACTCAGTATTTTAACGAGAAACAAATCGATGATTGAAAATCAGGTATTTAAGGTTATTATCTAATCAATTATGTGTTTGCATCATTTTTATCGTATATATAATGAATAAATACCCATAGACTGAAAATTCCCAAAAACGAGGAAAAACTGCAAAATATTGCCTAATTCGATGATATTTTGATTAAATCACATAAAGGAAAAGGGGATGATAAACGTCAAAATATTGCTAAATTCGATTATTTTTCGTACGAAACAAAATGCAAGAAAACTTGCTTAAAATGCAATATTATGCCAAATTCTGAGTATTGAAGGCCAAATCACATATCGTGATACTACATGAAATAGTATCGAAATATTGGTAAAAATGAATATATTTACGTAATATCAAACAACATGAAAAACGTGAAAAAGTCACTATTTTACCATATTTGAGGATTTTAACTTCAAATCATAGAGCGAGGTTTCGTATTATTTAGATCCAAGAAAAGACATATGACAATATTGTTTCCAATACAAATGATAAAAATCAATGTGTTTTCATTAGAATTAACTAAAATGTTCCTGATTTTCCGTTTATATTACCAATGAAAGATGTACACGAAAACCGCTCTATTCCGGCTGAAACGTCGATATATGCAATAAAAACAGAACTTCTCTCCTTTTTTAATATCTTACTCAATATTTTAACGAGAAACAAATAGTTGATTGAAAATGAAGTATTTAAGGTTATTATCTAATCAATTATGTGTTTGCATCATTTATATCGTATATTTAATGAATTATTAACAATAAACTGAAAAATCACAAAAACGTGGAAAAACGGTAAAATATTGCCTAATTCAATGATATTTTGTTTAAATCACATTGAGGAAAAGGGGATGATAAACGTCAATATATTGCTAAATTCGATGATTTTTCGTACTAAACAAAATGCAAGAAAACTTGCTTAAAATGCAATATTATGCGACATTCTGAGATTTGAAGGCCAAATCACATATCGTGATACTACATGAAATAGTACCGAAATATTTGTAAAACTTAATATATTTTCGTAATATCAAACTACATGATTAACGTGAAAAAGTCACTATTTTACCATATTTGAGGATTTTAACTTCAAATCATAGAGCGAGGTTTCGTATTATTTAGATCACAGAAAAGACATATGGCAATGTTGTTTCCAATACAAATGATAAAAATCGATGTGTTTTCATTAGAATTAACTAAAATGTTCCTGATTTTCTGTTTTTATTATTTATTACCGATGGAAGATGTACACGTAAAACCGCTCTAATACTGCTTAAACGTCAATATATGCAATAAAAACCGAACTTTTCCCGTTTTCAATATCTTACGCAGAATTTTAACGAGAAACAAATAGATGATTGAAAATGAAGTATTTAAGGTTATTATCTAATCAATTATGTGTTTGCATCATTTTTATCGTATATTTAATGAATTAATAACAATAAACTGAAAATTCACAAAAACGTGGAAAAACGGCAAAACATTGCCTAATTCGATGATAATATGTTTAAATCACATAAAGGAAAAGGGGATGATAAACGTCAAAATGTTGCTAAATTCGATGATTTTTCGTACGAAACAAAATGCAAGAAAACTTACTTAAAATGCAATATTATACGAAATTCTAAGATTTGAAGGAAAAATCACATATCGTGATACTAAATGAAATAGTATCGAAATATTGGTAAAAATGAATATATTTACGAAATATCAAACTACATGAAAAACGTGAAAAAAGTCACTATTTTATTATAGTTGAGGATTCTAACTTCAAATCATAGAGCGAGGTTTCGTATTATTTACATCCAAGAAAAAACATATCACAAAGTTGTTTCCAATACAAATGATAAAAACCAATGTGTTTTCATTAGAATTAACTAAAATGTTCCTGATTTTCTGTTTTTATTACCGATGGAATAAATGTACACGTAAAACCGCTTTAATCCGGCTGAAACGTCGATATATGCAATAAAAACCGAACTTCTCCCCTTTTCAATATCCTACTTAGTATTTTAACGAGAAACAAATGGTTGATTTAAAATGAAGTATTTAGGTTAATTTCTAATCAATTATGTGTTTGCATCATTTTTATCGTATATTTAATGAATTAATAACAATAAAATGAAAATTCACAAAAACGTGGAAAAACGGCAAAATATTGCCTAATTCGATGATATTTTGTTTATATCACATAAAGGAAAAGGGGATGATAAACGTCAAAATATTGCTAAATTCGATGATTTTTCGTACGAAACAAAATGCAAAAAAACTTCAAATCATAGAGGGAGGTTTCGTATTATTTAGATCCAAGAAAAGACATATGACAATGTTGTTTCCAATAAAAATGATAAAAATCAATGTGATTTCATTAGAATTAACTAAAATGTTCCTGATTTTCCGTTTATATTACCGATGGAAGATGTACACGAAAAACGCTCTAATTCGGCTCAAACATCGATATATGCAATAAAAACAGAACTTCTCCCCTTTCATTTTTTTACTCAGTATTTTAACGAGAAACAAATAGATGATTGAAAATGAAGTATTTAAGGTTATTATCTAATCAATTATGTGTTTGCATCATTTATATCGTATATTTAATGAATTATTAACAATAAACTGAAAAATCACAAAAACGTGCAAAAACGGTAAAATATTGCCTAATTCAATGATATTTTGTTTAAATTACATTGAGGAAATAGGGATGATAAACGTCAATATAATGCTAAATTCGATGATTTTTCGTACTAAACAAAATGCAAGAAAACTTGCTTAAAATGCAATATTATGCGACATTCTGAGATTTGAAGGCCAAATCACATATCGTGATACTACATGAAATAGTATCGAAATATTGGTAAAAATTAATATATTTACGTAATATCAAACTACATGATTAACGTGAAAAAGTCACTATTTTACCATATTTGAGGATTTTAACTTCAAATCATAGAGCGAGGTTTCGTATTATTTAGATCCCAGAAAAGACATATGGCAATGTTGTATCCAATACAAATGATAAAAATCAATGTATTTTCATTAGAATTAACTAAAATGTTCTTGATTTTCCGTTTATATTACCGACGGAAGATGTACACGTAAAACCGCTCTAATCCGGCTGAAACGTCGATATATGCAATAAAAACCGAACTTCTCGCCTTTTCAATATCTTACTCAGTATTTTAACGAGAAACAAATCGATGATTGAAAATCAGGTATTTAAGGTTATTATCTAATCAATTATGTGTTTGCATCATTTTTATCGTATATATAATGAATAAATACCCATAGACTGAAAATTCCCAAAAACGAGGAAAAACTGCAAAATATTGCCTAATTCGATGATATTTTGATTAAATCACATAAAGGAAAAGGGGATGATAAACGTCAAAATATTGCTAAATTCGATTATTTTTCGTACGAAACAAAATGCAAGAAAACTTGCTTAAAATGCAATATTATGCCAAATTCTGAGAATTGAAGGCCAAATCACATATCGTGATACTACATGAAATAGTATCGAAATATTGGTAAAAATGAATATATTTACGTAATATCAAACAACATGAAAAACGTGAAAAAGTCACTATTTTACCATATTTGAGGATTTTAACTTCAAATCATAGAGCGAGGTTTCGTATTATTTAGATCCAAGAAAAGACATATGACAATATTGTTTCCAATACAAATGATAAAAATCAATGTGTTTTCATTAGAATTAACTAAAATGTTCCTGATTTTCCGTTTATATTACCGATGGAAGATGTACACGTACAACCGCTCTAATCCAGCTGAAACGTCGATATATGCAATAAAAACCGAACTTCTCCCCTTTTCAATACCTTACTCAGTATTTTAACGAAAAACAAATAGATGATTGAAAATCAAGTATTTAAGGTTATTATCTAATCAATTATGTGTTTGCATCATTTTTATCGTATACATATTATGAATTAATAACTATAGACTGAAAATTCACAAAAACGTGGAAAAACTGCAAAATATTGCCTAATTCGATGATATTTTGTTTAAATCACATAAAGGAAAAGGGGATGATGAACGTAAAAATATTGTTAAATTCGGTGATTTTTCGTACGAAACAAAATGCAAGAAAACTTGCTTAAAATGCAATATTATGCGAAATTCTGAGATTTGAAGGCCAAATCACATATCGTGATTCAACATGAAACAGTATCCAAATATTGGTAAAAATGAATATTTTTACGTATTATCAAACTACATTAAAAACGTGAAAAAAGTCACTATTTAACCATATTTGAGGATTTTAACTTCAAATCATAGAGCGAGGTTTCGTATTATTTAGATCCAAGAAAAGACATATGACAATGTTGTTTTCAATACAAATGATAAAAATCAATGTGTTTTCATTAGAATTAACTAAAATGTTCCTGATTTTCCGTTTTTATTACCGATGAAAGATGTACACGAAAACCGCTCTATTCCGGCTGAAACGTCGATATATGCAATAAAAACAGAACTTCTCTCCTTTTTAATATCTTACTCAGTATTTTAACGAGAAACAAATAGTTGATTGAAAATGAAGTATTTAAGGTTATTATCTAATCAATTATGTGTATGCATCATTTTTATCGTATATTTAATGAATTAATAACAATAAACTGAAAATTCACAAAAACGTGAAAAAACGGAAAAATAATGCCTAATTCGATGATAATTTGTTAAAATCACATAAAGGAAAAGGGGATGATAAACGTCAAAATATTGCTAAATTCGATGATTTTTCGTACGAAACAAAATGCAAGAAATCTTGCTTAAAATGCAATATTATGCCAAATTCTGAGATTTGAAGGCCAAATCACATATCGTGATACTACATGAAATAGTAACGAAATATTGGTAAAAATGAATATATTTACGTAATATCAAACTACATGAAAAACGTGAAAAAGTCACTATTTTACCATATTTGAGGATTTTAACTTCAAATCATAGAGCGAGGTTTCGTATTATTTAGATCCAAGAAAAGACATATGACAATGTTGTTTCCAATACAAATGATAAAAACCAATGTGTTTTCATTAGAATTAAGTAAAATGTTCCTGATTTTCCGTTTATATTACCGATGGAAGATGTACACGTACAACCGCTCTAATCCAGCTGAAACGTCGATATATGCAATAAAAACCGAACTTCTCCCCTTTTCAATATCTTACTCGGTATTTTAATAAGAAACAAATAAATGATTGAAAATGAAGTATTTAAGGTTATTATCTAATCAATTATGTGTTTGCATCATTTTTATCGTATATATAATGAATTAATATATATTGACTGAAAATTCACAAAAACGTGGAAAAACGGCAAAATATTGCCTAATTCGATGATATTTTGTATAAAATCACATAAAGGAAAAGGGGATGATGAACGTAAAAATATTGCTAAATTCAATGATTTTTCGTACGAAACAAAATGCAAGAAAACTTGCTTAAAATGCAATATTATCCGAAATTCTGAGATTTGAAGGCCAAATCACATATCGTGATACAACATGAAACAGTATCCAAATATTGGTAAAAATGAATATATTTACGTAATATCAAACTACATGAAAAACGTGAAAAAAGTCACTATTTTACCATATTTGAGGATCTTAACTTCAAATCATAGAGCGAGGTTTCGTATTATTTAGATCCAAGAAAAGACATATGACAATGTTGTTTCCAATACAAATGATAAAAACCAATGTGTTTTCATTAGAATTAAGTAAAATGTTCCTGATTTTCCGTTTATATTACCGATGGAAGATGTACACGTACAACCGCTCTAATCCAGCTGAAACGTCGATATATGCAATAAAAACCGAACTTCTCCCCTTTTCAATATCTTTCTCGGTATTTTAATGAGAAACAAATAATGATTGAAAATGAAGTATTTAAGGTTATTATCTAATCAATTATGTGTTTGCATCATTTTTATCGTATATATAATGAATTAATATCTATTGACTGAAAATTCACAAAAACGTGGAAAAACGGCAAAATATTGCCTAATTCGATGATATTTTGTATAAAATCACATAAAGGAAAAGGGGATGATGAACGTAAAGATATTGCTAAATTCGATGATTTTTCGTACGAAACAAAATGCAAGAAAACTTGCTTGAAATGCAATATTATCCGAAATTCTGAGATTTGAAGGCCAAATCACATATCGTGATACAACATGAAACAGTATCCAAATATTGGTAAAAATGAATATATTTACGTAATATCAAACTACATGAAAAACGTGAAAAAAGTCACTATTTAACCATATTTGAGGATTTTAACTTCAAATCATAGAGCGAGGGTTCGTATTATTTAGATCCAAGAAAAGACATATGACAATGTTGTTTTCAATACAAATGATAAAAATCAATGTATTTTCATTAGAATTAACTAAAATGTTCCTGATTTTCCGTTTTTATTACCGATGAAAGATGTACACGAAAACCGCTCTATTCCGGCTGAAACGTCGATATATGCAATAAAAACAGAACTTCTCTCCTTTTTAATATCTTACTCAGTATTTTAACGAGAAACAAATAGTTGATTGAAAATGAAGTATTTAAGGTTATTATCTAATCAATTATGTGTTTGCTTCATTTTTATCGTATATTTAATGAATTAATAACAATAAACTGAAAATTCACAAAAACGTGGAAAAACGGCAAAATAATGCCTAATTCGATGATAATTTGTTAAAATCACATAATGGAAAAGGGGATGATAAACGTCAAAATATTGCTAAATTCGATGATTTTTCGTACGAAACAAAATGCAAGAAATCTTGCTTAAAATGCAATATTATGCCAAATTCTGAGATTTGAAGGCCAAATCACATATCGTGATACTACATGAAATAGTAACGAAATATTGGTAAAAATGAATATATTTACGTAATATCAAACTACATGAAAAACGTGAAAAAGTCACTATTTTACCATATTTGAGGATTTTAACTTCAAATCATAGAGCGAGGTTTCGTATTATTTAGATCCAAGAAAAGACATATGACAATGTTGTTTCCAATACAAATGATAAAAATCAATGTGTTTTCATTAGAATTAACTAAAATGTTCCTGATTTTCCGTTTATATTACCGATGGAAGATGTACACGTACAACCGCTCTAATCCAGCTGAAACGTCGATATATGCAATAAAAACCGAACTTCTCCCCTTTTCAATACCTTACTCAGTATTTTAACGAAAAACAAATAGATGATTGAAAATCAAGTATTTAAGGTTATTATCTAATCAATTATGTGTTTGCATCATTTTTATCGTATACATATTATGAATTAATAACTATAGACTGAAAATTCACAAAAACGTGGAAAAACTGCAAAATATTGCCTAATTCGATGATATTTTGTTTAAATCACATAAAGGAAAAGGGGATGATGAACGTAAAAATATTGTTAAATTCGGTGATTTTTCGTACGAAACAAAATGCAAGAAAACTTGCTTAAAATGCAATATTATGCGAAATTCTGAGATTTGAAGGCCAAATCACATATCGTGATTCAACATGAAACAGTATCCAAATATTGGTAAAAATGAATATTTTTACGTAATATCAAACTACATTAAAAACGTGAAAAAAGTCACTATTTAACCATATTTGAGGATTTTAACTTCAAATCATAGAGCGAGGTTTCGTATTATTTAGATCCAAGAAAAGACATATGACAATGTTGTTTTCAATACAAATGATAAAAATCAATGTGTTTTCATTAGAATTAACTAAAATGTTCCTGATTTTCCGTTTTTATTACCGATGAAAGATGTACACGAAAACCGCTCTATTCCGGCTGAAACGTCGATATATGCAATAAAAACAGAACTTCTCTCCTTTTTAATATCTTACTCAGTATTTTAACGAGAAACAAATAGTTGATTGAAAATGAAGTATTTAAGGTTATTATCTAATCAATTATGTGTTTGCATCATTTTTATCGTATATTTAATGAATTAATAACAATAAACTGAAAATTCACAAAAACGTGGAAAAACGGCAAAATAATGCCTAATTCGATGATAATTTGTTAAAATCACATAAAGGAAAAGGGGATGATAAATGTCAAAATATTGCTAAATTCAATGATTTTTCGTACGAAACAAAATGCAAGAAAACTTGCTTAAAATGCAATATTATGCGAAATTCTGAGATTTGAAGGCCAAATCACATATCGTGATACTACATGAAATAGTATCGAAATATTGGTAAAAATGAATATATTTACGTAGTATCAAACTACATGAAAAACGTGATAAAAGTCACTTTTTTACCATTTATGAGGATTTTAACTTCAAATCATAGAGCGAGGTTTCGTATTATTTAGATCCAAGAAAAGACATATGACAATGTTGTTTCCAATACAAATGATAAAAATCAATGTGTTTTCATTAGAATTAACTAAAATGTTCTTGATTTTCCGTTTATATTACCGACGGAAGATGTACACGTAAAACCGCTCTAATCCGGCTGAAACGTCGATATATGCAATAAAAACCGAACTTTTCCCCTTTTCAATACCTTACTCAGTATTTTAACGAAAAACAAATAGATGATTGAAAATCAAGTATTTAAGGTTATTATCTAATCAATTATGTGTTTGCATCATTTTTATCGTATATATATTATGAATTAATAACTATAGACTGAAAATTCACAAAAACGTGGAAAAACTGCAAAATATTGCCTAATTCGATGATATTTTGTTTAAATCACATAAAGGAAAAGGGGATGATAAACGTCAAAATATTGCTAAATTCGATGATTTTTCGAACGAAACAAAATGCAAGAAAACTTGCATAAAATGCAATACTATGCCAAATTCTGAGATTTGAAGGCCAAATCACATATCGTGATACTACATGAAATAGTATCGAAATATTGGTAAAAATGAATATATTTACGTAATATCAAACTACATGAAAAACGTGAAAAAAGTCACTATTTTACCATATTTGAGGATCTTAACTTCAAATCATAGAGCGAGGTTTCGTATTATTTAGATCCAAGAAAAGATATATGACAATGTTGTTTCCAATACAAATGATAAAAACCAATGTGTTTTCATTAGAATTAAGTAAAATGTTCCTGATTTTCCGTTTATATTACCGATGGAAGATGTACAACACGTACAACCGCACTATTCCAGCTGAAACGTCGATATATGCAATAAAAACCGAACTTCTCCCCTTTTCAATATCTTTCTCGGTATTTTAATGAGAAACAAATAATGATTGAAAATGAAGTATTTAAGGTTATTATCTAATCAATTATGTGTTTGCATCATTTTTATCGTATATATAATGAATTAATATCTATTGACTGAAAATTCACAAAAACGTGGAAAAACGGCAAAATATTGCCTAATTCGATGATATTTTGTATAAAATCACATAAAGGAAAAGGGGATGATGAACGTAAAGATATTGCTAAATTCGATGATTTTTCGTACGAAACAAAATGCAAGAAAACTTGCTTGAAATGCAATATTATCCGAAATTCTGAGATTTGAAGGCCAAATCACATATCGTGATACAACATGAAACAGTATCCAAATATTGGTAAAAATGAATATATTTACGTAATATCAAACTACATGAAAAACGTGAAAAAAGTCACTATTTAACCATATTTGAGGATTTTAACTTCAAATCATAGAGCGAGGGTTCGTATTATTTAGATCCAAGAAAAGACATATGACAATGTTGTTTTCAATACAAATGATAAAAATCAATGTATTTTCATTAGAATTAACTAAAATGTTCCTGATTTTCCGTTTTTATTACCGATGAAAGATGTACACGAAAACCGCTCTATTCCGGCTGAAACGTCGATATATGCAATAAAAACAGAACTTCTCTCCTTTTTAATATCTTACTCAGTATTTTAACGAGAAACAAATAGTTGATTGAAAATGAAGTATTTAAGGTTATTATCTAATCAATTATGTGTTTGCTTCATTTTTATCGTATATTTAATGAATTAATAACAATAAACTGAAAATTCACAAAAACGTGGAAAAACGGCAAAATAATGCCTAATTCGATGATAATTTGTTAAAATCACATAATGGAAAAGGGGATGATAAACGTCAAAATATTGCTAAATTCGATGATTTTTCGTACGAAACAAAATGCAAGAAATCTTGCTTAAAATGCAATATTATGCCAAATTCTGAGATTTGAAGGCCAAATCACATATCGTGATACTACATGAAATAGTATCGAAATATTGGTAAAAATGAATATATTTACGTAGTATCAAACTACATGAAAAACGTGATAAAAGTCACTTTTTTACCATTTATGAGGATTTTAACTTCAAATCATAGAGCGAGGTTTCGTATTATTTAGATCCAAGAAAAGACATATGACAATGTTGTTTCCAATACAAATGATAAAAATCAATGTGTTTTCATTAGAATTAACTAAAATGTTCTTGATTTTCCGTTTATATTACCGACGGAAGATGTACACGTAAAACCGCTCTAATCCGGCTGAAACGTCGATATATGCAATAAAAACCGAACTTTTCCCCTTTTCAATACCTTACTCAGTATTTTAACGAAAAACAAATAGATGATTGAAAATCAAGTATTTAAGGTTATTATCTAATCAATTATGTGTTTGCATCATTTTTATCGTATATATATTATGAATTAATAACTATAGACTGAAAATTCACAAAAACGTGGAAAAACTGCAAAATATTGCCTAATTCGATGATATTTTGTTTAAATCACATAAAGGAAAAGGGGATGATAAACGTCAAAATATTGCTAAATTCGATGATTTTTCGAACGAAACAAAATGCAAGAAAACTTGCATAAAATGCAATACTATGCCAAATTCTGAGATTTGAAGGCCAAATCACATATCGTGATACTACATGAAATAGTATCGAAATATTGGTAAAAATGAATATATTTACGTAATATCAAACTACATGAAAAACGTGAAAAAGTCACTATTTTACCATATTTGAGGATCTTAACTTCAAATCATAGAGCGAGGTTTCGTATTATTTAGATCCAAGAAAAGACATATGACAATGTTGTTTCCAATACAAATGATAAAAACCAATGTGTTTTCATTAGAATTAAGTAAAATGTTCCTGATTTTCCGTTTATATTACCGATGGAAGATGTACACGTACAACCGCTCTAATCCAGCTGAAACGTTGATATATGCAATAAAAACCGAACTTCTCCCCTTTTCAATATCTTACTCGGTATTTTAATAAGAAACAAATAAATGATTGAAAATGAAGTATTTAAGGTTATTATCTAATCAATTATGTGTTTGCATCATTTTTATCGTATATATAATGAATTAATATATATTGACTGAAAATTCACAAAAACGTGGAAAAACGGCAAAATATTGCCTAATTCGATGATATTTTGTATAAAATCACATAAAGGAAAAGGGGATGATGAACGTAAAAATATTGCTAAATTCGATTATTTTTCGTACGAAACAAAATGCAAGAAAACTTGCTTAAAATGCAATATTATCCGAAATTCTGAGATTTGAAGGCCAAATCACATATCGTGATAAAACATGAAACAGTATCCAAATATTGGTAAAAATGAATATATTTACGTAATATCAAACTACATGAAAAACGTGAAAAAAGTCACTATTTTACCATATTTGAGGATCTTAACTTCAAATCATAGAGCGAGGTTTCGTATTATTTAGATCCAAGAAAAGACATATGACAATGTTGTTTCCAATACAAATGATAAAAACCAATGTGTTTTCATTAGAATTAAGTAAAATGTTCCTGATTTTCCGTTTATATTACCGATGGAAGATGTACAACACGTACAACCGCACTAATCCAGCTGAAACGTCGATATATGCAATAAAAACCGAACTTCTCCCCTTTTCAATATCTTTCTCGGTATTTTAATGAGAAACAAATAATGATTGAAAATGAAGTATTTAAGGTTATTATCTAATCAATTATGTGTTTGCATCATTTTTATCGTATATATAATGAATTAATATCTATTGACTGAAAATTCACAAAAACGTGGAAAAACGGCAAAATATTGCCTAATTCGATGATATTTTGTATAAAATCACATAAAGGAAAAGGGGATGATGAACGTAAAGATATTGCTAAATTCGATGATTTTTCGTACGAAACAAAATGCAAGAAAACTTGCTTGAAATGCAATATTATCCGAAATTCTGAGATTTGAAGGCCAAATCACATATCGTGATACAACATGAAACAGTATCCAAATATTGGTAAAAATGAATATATTTACGTAATATCAAACTACATGAAAAACGTGAAAAAAGTCACTATTTAACCATATTTGAGGATTTTAACTTCAAATCATAGAGCGAGGGTTCGTATTATTTAGATCCAAGAAAAGACATATGACAATGTTGTTTTCAATACAAATGATAAAAATCAATGTATTTTCATTAGAATTAACTAAAATGTTCCTGATTTTCCGTTTTTATTACCGATGAAAGATGTACACGAAAACCGCTCTATTCCGGCTGAAACGTCGATATATGCAATAAAAACAGAACTTCTCTCCTTTTTAATATCTTACTCAGTATTTTAACGAGAAACAAATAGTTGATTGAAAATGAAGTATTTAAGGTTATTATCTAATCAATTATGTGTTTGCTTCATTTTTATCGTATATTTAATGAATTAATAACAATAAACTGAAAATTCACAAAAACGTGGAAAAACGGCAAAATAATGCCTAATTCGATGATAATTTGTTAAAATCACATAATGGAAAAGGGGATGATAAACGTCAAAATATTGCTAAATTCGATGATTTTTCGTACGAAACAAAATGCAAGAAATCTTGCTTAAAATGCAATATTATGCCAAATTCTGAGATTTGAAGGCCAAATCACATATCGTGATACTACATGAAATAGTATCGAAATATTGGTAAAAATGAATATATTTACGTAGTATCAAACTTCATGAAAAACGTGAAAAAAGTCACTTTTTTACCATTTTTGAGGATTTTAACTTCAAATCATAGAGCGAGGTTTCGTATTATTTAGATCCAAGAAAAGACATATGACAATGTTGTTTCCAATACAAATGATAAAAATCAATGTGTTTTCATTAGAATTAACTAAAATGTTCTTGATTTTCCGTTTATATTACCGACGGAAGATGTACACGTAAAACCGCTCTAATCCGGCTGAAACGTCGATATATGCAGTAAAAACCGAACTTTTCCCCTTTTCAATATCTCACTCAGTATTTTAACGAGAAACAAATAGATGATTGAAAATCAAGTATTTAAGGTTATTATCTAATCGATTATGTGTTTGCATCATTTTTTTCGTATATATAATGAATAAATACCCATAGACTGAAAATTCCCAAAAACGAGGAAAAACTGCAAAATATTGCCTAATTCGATGATATTTTGTTTAAATCATATAAAGGAAAAGGGGATGATAAACGTCAAAATATTGCTAAATTCGATGATTTTTCGTACGAAACAAAATGCAAGAAAACTTGCTTAAAATGCAATATTATGCCAAATTCTGAGATTTGAAGGCCAAATCACATATCGTGATACTACATGAAATAGTATCGAAATATTGGTAAAAATTAATATATTTACGTAATATCAAACTACATGAAAAACGTGAAAAAAGTCACTATTTTACCATATTTGAGGATTTTAACTTCAAATCATAGAGCGAGGTTTCGTATTATTTAGATCCAAGAAAAGACATATGACAATGTTGTTTCCAATACAAATGATAAAAATCAATGTGTTTTCATTAGAATTAACTAAAATGTTCCTGATTTTCCGTTTTTATTACCGATGAAAGATGTACACGAAAACCGATCTATTCCGGCTGAAACGTCGATATATGCAATAAAAACAGAACTTCTCTCCTTTTTAATATCTTACTCAGTATTTTAACGAGAAACAAATAGTTGATTGAAAATGAAGTATTTAAGGTTATTATCTAATCAATTATGTGTTTGCATCATTTTTATCGTATATATAATGAATTATTAACAATAAACTGAAAATTCACAGAAACGTGGAAAAACGGCAAAATATTGCCTAATTCGATGATAATTTGTTAAAATCACATAAAGGAAAAGGGGATGATAAATGTCAAAATATTGCTAAATCCGATGATTTTTCGCACGAAACAAAATGCAAGAAAACTTGCTTAAAATGCAATATTATGCCAAATTCTGAGATTTGAAGGCCAAATCACATATCGTGATACTACATGAAATAGTATCGAAATATTGGTAAAAATTAATATATTTACGTAATATCAAACTACATGAAAAACGTGAAAAAAGTCACTATTTTACCATATTTGAGGATCTTAACTTCAAATCATAGAGCGAGGTTTCGTATTATTTAGATCCAAGAAAAGACATATGACAATGTTGTTTCCAATACAAATGATAAAAACCAATGTGTTTTCATTAGAATTAAGTAAAATGTTCCTGATTTTCCGTTTATATTACCGATGGAAGATGTACACGTACAACCGCTCTAATCCAGCTGAAACGTCGATATATGCAATAAAAACCGAACTTCTCCCCTTTTCAATATCTTTCTCGGTATTTTAATGAGAAACAAATAATGATTGAAAATGAAGTATTTAAGGTTATTATCTAATCAATTATGTGTTTGCATCATTTTTATCGTATATATAATGAATTAATATCTATTGACTGAAAATTCACAAAAACGTGGAAAAACGGCAAAATATTGCCTAATTCGATGATATTTTGTATAAAATCACATAAAGGAAAAGGGGATGATGAACGTAAAAATATTGCTAAATTCGATGATTTTTCGTACGAAACAAAATGCAAGAAAACTTGCTTAAAATGCAATATTATCCGAAATTCTGAGATTTGAAGGCCAAATCACATATCGTGATACAACATGAAACAGTATCCAAATATTGGTAAAAATGAATATATTCACGTAATATCAAACTACATGAAAAACGTGAAAAAAGTCACTATTTAACCATATTTGAGGATTTTAACTTCAAATCATAGAGCGAGGATTCGTATTATTTAGATCCAAGAAAAGACATATGACAATGTTGTTTTCAATACAAATGATAAAAATCAATGTGTTTTCATTAGAATTAACTAAAATGTTCCTGATTTTCCGTTTTTATTTCCGATGAAAGATGTACACGAAAACCGCTCTATTCCGGCTGAAACGTCGATATATGCAATAAAAACAGAACTTCTCTCCTTTTTAATATCTTACTCAGTATTTTAACGAGAAACAAATAGTTGATTGAAAATGAAGTATTTAAGGTTATTATCTAATCAATTATGTGTTTGCTTCATTTTTATCGTATATTTAATGAATTAATAACAATAAACTGAAAATTCACAAAAACGTGGAAAAACGGCAAAATATTGCCTAATTCGATGATAATTTGTTAAAATCACATAAAGGAAAAGGGGATGATAAACGTCAAAATATTGCTAAATTCGATGATTTTTCGTACGAAACAAAATGCAAGAAAACTTGCTTAAAATGCAATATTATGCCAAATTCTGAGATTTGAAGGCCAAATCACATATCGTGATACTACATGAAATAGTATCGAAATATTAGTAAAAATTAATATATTTACGTAATATCAAACTACATGAAAAACGTGAAAAAAGTCACTATTTTACCATATTTGAGGATTTTAACTTCAAATCATAGAGCGAGGTTTCGTATTATTTAGATCCAAGAAAAGACATATGACAATGTTGTTTCCAATACAAATGATAAAAATCAATGTGTTTTTATTAGAATTAACTAAAAGGTTCCTGATTTTCCGTTTATATTACCGATGGAAGATGTACACGTACAACCGCTCTAATCCAGCTGAAACGTCGATATATGCAATAAAAACGGAACTTCTCCCCTTTTTAATATCTTACTCAGTATTTTAATGAGAAACAAATAAATGATTGAAAATGAAGTATTTAAGGTTATTATCTAATCAATTATGTGTTTGCATCATTTTTATCGTATATATAATGAATTAATAACTATAGACTGAAAATTAAAAAAAACGTGGAAAAACGGCAAAATATTGCCTAATTCGATGATATTTTGTTTAAATCACATAAAGGAAAAGGGGATGATGAACTTAAAAATATTGCTAAATTCCATGATTTTTCGTACGAAACAAAATGCAAGAAAACTTGCTTAAAATGCAATATTATGCGAAATTCTGAGATTTGAAGGCCAAATCACATATCGTGATACAACATGAAACAGTATCCAAATATTGGTAAAAATGAATATATTTACGTAATATCAAACTACATGAAAAACGTGAAAAAAGTCACTATTTAACCATATTTGAGGATTTTAACTTCAAATCATAGAGCGAGGTTTCGTATTATTTAGATCCAAGAAAAGACATATGACAATGTTGTTTCCAATACAAATGATAAAAATCAATGTGTTTTCATTAGAATTAACTAAAATGTTCCTGATTTTCCGTTTTTATTACCGATGAAAGATGTACACGAAAACCGCTCTATTCCGGCTGAAACGTCGATATATGCAATAAAAACAGAACTTATCTCCTTTTTAATATCTTACTCAGTATTTTAACGAGAAACAAATAGTTGATTGAAAATGAAGTATTTAAGGATATTATCTAATCAATTATGTGTTTGCATCATTTTTATCGTATATATAATGAATTATTAACAATAAACTGAAAATTCACAAAAACGTGGAAAAACGGCAAAATATTGCCTAATTCGATGATAATTTGTTAAAATCACATAAAGGAAAAGAGGATGATAAATGTCAAAATATTGCTAAATTCGATGATTTTTCGTACGAAACAAAATGCAAGAAAACTTGCTTAAAATGCAATATTATGCGAAATTCTGAGATTTGAAGGCCAAATCACATATCGTGATACTACATGAAATAGTATCGAAATATTGGTAAAAATGAATATATTTACGTAATATCAAACTACATGAAAAACGTGAAAAAATTCACTTTTTTACCATATATGAGGATCTTAACTTCAAATCATAGAGCGAGGCTTCGTAATATTTAGATCCAAGAAAAGACATATGACAATGTTGTTTCCAATACAAATGATAAAAACCAATGTGTTTTCATTAGAATTAACTAAAATGTTCCTGATTTTCCGTTTATATTACCGATGGAAGATGTACACGTACAACCGCTCTAATCCAGCTGAAACGTCGATATATTCAATAAAAACCGAACTTCTCCCCTTTTCACTATCTTACTCTGTATTTTAATGAGAAACAAATAAATGATTGAAAATGAAGTATTTAAGGTTATTATCTAATCAATTATGTGTTTGCATCATTTTTATCGTATATATAATGAATTAATAACTATAGACTGAAAATTCACAAAAACGTTGAAAAACGGCAAAATATTGCCTAATTCGATGATATTTTGTTTAAATCACATAAAGGAAAAGGGGATGATGATCGTAAAAATATTGCTAAATTCCATGATTTTTCGTACGAAACTAAATGCAAGAAAACTTGCTTAAAATGCAATATTATGCGAAATTCTGAGATTTGAAGGCCAAATCACATATCGTGATACAACATGAAACAGTATCCAAATATTGTTATAAATGAATATATTTGCGTAATATCAAACTACATGAAAAACGTGAAAAAAGTCACTATTTAACCATATTTGAGGATTTTAACTTCAAATCATAGAGCGAGGTTTCGTATTATTTAGATCCAAGAAAAGACATATGACAATGTTGTTTCCAATACAAATGATAAAAATCAATGTGTTTTCATTAGAATTAACTAAAATGTTCCTGATTTTCCGTTTTTATTACCGATGAAAGATGTACACGAAAACCGCTTTATTCCGGCTGAAACGTCGATATATGCAATAAAAACAGAACTTCTCTCCTTTTTAATATCTTACTCAGTATTTTAACGAGAAACAAATAGTTGATTGAAAATGAAGTATTTAAGGTTATTATCTAATCAATTATGTGTTTGCATCATTTTTATCGTATATATAATGAATTATTAACAATAAACTGAAAATTCACAAAAACGTGGAAAAACGGCAAAATATTGCCTAATTCGATGATAATTTGTTAAAATCACATAAAGGAAAAGGGGATGATAAATGTCAAAATATTGCTAAATCCGATGATTTTTCGTACGAAACAAAATGCAAGAAAACTTGCTTAAAATGCAATAATTTGCGAAATACTGAGATTTCAAGGCCAAATCACATATCGTGATACTACATGAAATAGTATCGAAATATTGGTAAAAATGAATATATTTACGTAGTATCAAACTACATGAAAAACGTGAAAAAAGTCACTTTTTTACCATTTTTGAGGATTTTAACTTCAAATCATAGAGCGAGGTTTCGTATTATTTAGATCCAAGAAAAGACATATGACAATGTTGTTTCCAATACAAATGATAAAAATCAATGGGTTTTCATTAGAATTAACTAAAATGTTCTTGATTTTCCGTTTATATTACCGACGGAAGATGTACACGTAAAACCGCTCTAATCCGGCTGAAACGTCGATATATGCAGTAAAAACCGAACGTTTCCCCTTTTCAATATCTTACTCAGTATTTTAACGAGAAACAAATAGATGATTGAAAATCAAGTATTTAAGGTTATTATCTAATCAATTATGTGTTTGCATCATTTTTATCGTATATATAATGAATAAATACCCATAGAATGAAAATTCCCAAAAACGAGGAAAAACTGCAAAATATTGCCTAATTCGATGATATTTTGTTTAAATCATATAAAGGAAAAGGGGATGATAAACGTCAAAATATTGCTAAATTCGATGATTTTTCGTACGAAACAAAATGCAAGAAAACTTGCTTAAAATGCAAAATTATGCCAAATTCTGAGATTTGAAGGCCAAATCACATATCGTGATACTACATGAAATAGTATCGAAATATTGGTAAAAATTAATATATTTACGTAATATCAAACTACATGAAAAACGTGAAAAAAGTCACTATTTTACCATATTTGAGGATTTTAACTTCAAATCATAGAGCGAGGTTTCGTATTATTTAGATCCAAGAAAAGACATATGACAATGTTGTTTCCAATACAAATGATAAAAATCAATGTGTTTTCATTAGAATTAACTAAAATGTTCCTGATTTTCCGTTTATATTACCGATGGAAGATGTACACGTACAACCGCTCTAATCCAGCTGAAACGTCGATATATGCAATAAAAACCGAACTTCTCCCCTTTTCAATATCTTACTCAGTATTTTAATGAGAAACAAATAAATGATTGAAAATGAAGTATTTAAGGTTATTATCTAATCAATTATGTGTTTGCATCATTTTTATCGTATATATAATGAATTATTAACAATAAACTGAAAATTCACAAAAACGTGGAAAAACGGCAAAATATTGCCTAATTCGATGATAATTTGTTAAAATCACATAAGGAAAAGTGGATGATTAATGTCAAAATATTGCTAAATTCGATGATTTTTCGTACGAAACAAAATGCAAGAAAACTTGCTTAAAATGCAATATTATGCGAAATTCTGAGATTTGAAGGCCAAATCACTTATCGTGATACTACATGAAATAGTATCGAAATATTGGTAAAAATGAATATATTTACGTAGTATCAAACTACATGAAAAACGTGAAAAAGTCACTTTTTCACCATTTTTGAGGATTTTAACTTCAAATCATAGAGCGAGGTTTCGTATTATTTAGATCCAAGAAAAGACATATGACAATGTTGTTTCCAATACATATGATAAAAATCAATGTGTTTTCATTGGAATTAACTAAAATGTTCTTGATTTTCCGTTTATATTACCGACGGAAGATGTACACGTAAAACCGCTCTAATCCGGCTGAATCGTCGATATATGCAATAAAAACCGAACTTTTCCCCTTTTCAATATCTTACTCAGTATTTTAATGAGAAACAAATAAATGATTGAAAATGAAGTATTTAAGGTTATTATCTAATCAATTATGTGTTTGCATCATTTTTATCGTATATATAATGAATTAATAACTATAGACTGAAAATTAAAAAAAACGTGAAAAAACGGCAAAATATTGCCTAATTCGATGATATTTTGTTTAAATCACATAAAGGAAAAGGGGATGATGAACGTAAAAATATTGCTAAATTCGATGATTTTTTGTACGAAACAAAATGCAAGAAAACTTGCTTAAAATGCAATATTATGCGAAATTCTGAGATTTGAAGGCCAAATCACATATCGTGATACAACATGAAACAGTATCCAAATATTGGTAAAAATGAATATATTTACGTAATATCAAACTACATGAAAAACGTGAAAAAAGTCACTATTTAACCATATTTGAGGATTTTAACTTCAAATCATAGAGCGAGGTTTCGTATTATTTAAATCCAAGAAAAGACATATGACAATGTTGTTTCCAATACAAATGATAAAAATCAATGTGTTTTCATTAGTATTAACTAAAATGTTCCTGATTTTCCGTTTTTATTACCGATGAAAGATGTACACGAAAACCGCTCTATTCCGGCTGAAACGTCGATATATGCAATAAAAACAGAACTTCTCTCCTTTTTAATATCTTACTCAGTATTTTAACGAGAAACAAATAGTTGATTGAAAATGAAGTATTTAAGGTTATTATCTAATCAATTATGTGTTTGCATCATTTTTATCGTATATATAATGAATTATTAACAATAAACTGAAAATTGACAAAAACGTGGAAAAACGGCAAAATATTGCCTAATTCGATGATAATTTGTTAAAATCACATAAAGGAAAAGTGGATGATAAATGTTAAAATATTGCTAAATTCGATGATTTTTCGTACGAAACAAAATGCAAGAAAACTTGCTTAAAATGCAATATTATGCGAAATTCTGAGATTTGAAGGCCAAATCACTTATCGTGATACTACATGAAATAGTATCGAAATATTGGTAAAAATGAATATATTTACGTAGTATCAAACTACATGAAAAACGTGAAAAAAGTCACTTTTTCACCATTTTTGAGGATTTTAACTTCAAATCATAGTGCGAGGTTTCGTATTATTTAGATCCAAGAAAAGACATATGACAATGTTGTTTCCAATACATATGATAAAAATCAATGTGTTTTCATTGGAATTAACTAAAATGTTCTTGATTTTCCGTTTATATTACCGACGGAAGATGTACACGTAAAACCGCTCTAATCCGGCTGAATCGTCGATATATGCAATAAAAACCGAACTTTTCCCCTTTTCAATATCTTACTCAGTATTTTAACGAGAAACAAATAGATGATTGAAAATCAAGTATTTAAGGTTATTATCTAATCAATTATGTGTTTGCATCATTTTTATCGTATATATAATGAATAAATATACATAGACTGATAATTCCCAAAAACGAGGAAAAATTGCATAATATTGCCTAATTCGATGATATTTTGTTTAAATCACATAAAGGAAAAGGGGATGATAAACGTCAAAATATTGCTAAATTCGATGATTTTTCGTACGAAACAAAATGCAAGAAAACTTGCTTAAAATGCAAAATTATGCCAAATTCTGAGATTTGAAGGCCAAATCACATATCGTGATACTACATGAAATAGTATCGAAATATTGGTAAAAATTAATATATTTACGTAATATCAAACTACATGAAAAACGTGAAAAAAGTCACTATTTTACCATATTTGAGGATTTTAACTTCAAATCATAGCGCGAGGTTTCGTATTATTTAGATCCAAGAAAAGACATATGACAATGTTGTTTCCAATACAAATGATAAAAATCAATGTGTTTTCATTAGAATTAACTAAAATGTTCCTGATTTTCCGTTTATATTACCGATGGAAGATGTACACGTACAACCGCTCTAATCCAGCTGAAACGTCGATATATGCAATAAAAACCGAACTTCTCCCCTTTTCAATATCTTACTCAGTATTTTAATGAGAAACAAATAAATGATTGAAAATGAAGTATTTAAGGTTATTATCTAATCAATTATGTGTTTGCATCATTTTTATCGTATATATAATGAATTATTAACAATAAACTGAAAATTCACAAAAACGTGGAAAAACGGCAAAATATTGCCTAATTCGATGATAATTTGTTAAAATCACATAAGGAAAAGTGGATGATTAATGTCAAAATATTGCTAAATTCGATGATTTTTCGTACGAAACAAAATGCAAGAAAACTTGCTTAAAATGCAATATTATGCGAAATTCTGAGATTTGAAGGCCAAATCACTTATCGTGATACTACATGAAATAGTATCGAAATATTGGTAAAAATGAATATATTTACGTAGTATCAAACTACATGAAAAACGTGAAAAAGTCACTTTTTCACCATTTTTGAGGATTTTAACTTCAAATCATAGAGCGAGGTTTCGTATTATTTAGATCCAAGAAAAGACATATGACAATGTTGTTTCCAATACATATGATAAAAATCAATGTGTTTTCATTGGAATTAACTAAAATGTTCTTGATTTTCCGTTTATATTACCGACGGAAGATGTACACGTAAAACCGCTCTAATCCGGCTGAATCGTCGATATATGCAATAAAAACCGAACTTTTCCCCTTTTCAATATCTTACTCAGTATTTTAATGAGAAACAAATAAATGATTGAAAATGAAGTATTTAAGGTTATTATCTAATCAATTATGTGTTTGCATCATTTTTATCGTATATATAATGAATTAATAACTATAGACTGAAAATTAAAAAAAACGTGAAAAAACGGCAAAATATTGCCTAATTCGATGATATTTTGTTTAAATCACATAAAGGAAAAGGGGATGATGAACGTAAAAATATTGCTAAATTCGATGATTTTTTGTACGAAACAAAATGCAAGAAAACTTGCTTAAAATGCAATATTATGCGAAATTCTGAGATTTGAAGGCCAAATCACATATCGTGATACAACATGAAACAGTATCCAAATATTGGTAAAAATGAATATATTTACGTAATATCAAACTACATGAAAAACGTGAAAAAAGTCACTATTTAACCATATTTGAGGATTTTAACTTCAAATCATAGAGCGAGGTTTCGTATTATTTAAATCCAAGAAAAGACATATGACAATGTTGTTTCCAATACAAATGATAAAAATCAATGTGTTTTCATTAGTATTAACTAAAATGTTCCTGATTTTCCGTTTTTATTACCGATGAAAGATGTACACGAAAACCGCTCTATTCCGGCTGAAACGTCGATATATGCAATAAAAACAGAACTTCTCTCCTTTTTAATATCTTACTCAGTATTTTAACGAGAAACAAATAGTTGATTGAAAATGAAGTATTTAAGGTTATTATCTAATCAATTATGTGTTTGCATCATTTTTATCGTATATATAATGAATTATTAACAATAAACTGAAAATTGACAAAAACGTGGAAAAACGGCAAAATATTGCCTAATTCGATGATAATTTGTTAAAATCACATAAAGGAAAAGTGGATGATAAATGTTAAAATATTGCTAAATTCGATGATTTTTCGTACGAAACAAAATGCAAGAAAACTTGCTTAAAATGCAATATTATGCGAAATTCTGAGATTTGAAGGCCAAATCACTTATCGTGATACTACATGAAATAGTATCGAAATATTGGTAAAAATGAATATATTTACGTAGTATCAAACTACATGAAAAACGTGAAAAAAGTCACTTTTTCACCATTTTTGAGGATTTTAACTTCAAATCATAGAGCGAGGTTTCGTATTATTTAGATCCAAGAAAAGACATATGACAATGTTGTTTCCAATACATATGATAAAAATCAATGTGTTTTCATTGGAATTAACTAAAATGTTCTTGATTTTCCGTTTATATTACCGACGGAAGATGTACACGTAAAACCGCTCTAATCCGGCTGAATCGTCGATATATGCAATAAAAACCGAACTTTTCCCCTTTTCAATATCTTACTCAGTATTTTAACGAGAAACAAATAGATGATTGAAAATCAAGTATTTAAGGTTATTATCTAATCAATTATGTGTTTGCATCATTTTTATCGTATATATAATGAATAAATATACATAGACTGATAATTCCCAAAAACGAGGAAAAATTGCATAATATTGCCTAATTCGATGATATTTTGTTTAAATCACATAAAGGAAAAGGGGATGATAAACGTCAAAATATTGCTAAATTCGATGATTTTTCGTACGAAACAAAATGCAAGAAAACTTGCTTAAAATGCAAAATTATGCCAAATTCTGAGATTTGAAGGCCAAATCACATATCGTGATACTACATGAAATAGTATCGAAATATTGGTAAAAATTAATATATTTACGTAATATCAAACTACATGAAAAACGTGAAAAAAGTCACTATTTTACCATATTTGAGGATTTTAACTTCAAATCATAGCGCGAGGTTTCGTATTATTTAGATCCAAGAAAAGACATATGACAATGTTGTTTCCAATACAAATGATAAAAATCAATGTGTTTTCATTAGAATTAACTAAAATGTTCCTGATTTTCCGTTTATATTACCGATGGAAGATGTACACGTACAACCGCTCTAATCCAGCTGAAACGTCGATATATGCAATAAAAACCGAACTTCTCCCCTTTTCAATATCTTACTCAGTATTTTAATGAGAAACAAATATATGATTGAAAATGAAGTATTTAAGGTTATTATCTAATCAATTATGTGTTTGCATCATTTTTATCGTATATATAATGAATTAATAACTATAGACTGAAAATTCACAAAAACGTGGAAAAACGGCAAAATATTGCCTAATTCGATGATATTTTGTTTAAATCACATAAAGGAAAAGGGGATGATGAACGTAAAAATATTGCTAAATTCCATGATTTTTCGTACGAAACAAAATGCAAGAAAACTTGCTTAAAATGCAATATTATGCGAAATTCTGAGATTTGAAGGCCAAATCACATATCGTGATACAACATGAAACAGTATCCAAATATTGGTAAAAATGAATATATTTACGTAATATCAAACTACATGAAAAACGTGAAAAAAGTCACTATTTAACCATATTTGAGGATTTTAACTTCAAATCATAGAGCGAGGTTTCGTATTATTTAGATCCAAGAAAAGACATATGACAATGTTGTTTCCAATCCAAATGATAAAAATCAATGTGTTTTCATTAGAATTAACTAAAATGTTCCTGATTTTCCGTTTTTATTACCGATGAAAGATGTACACGAAAACCGCTCTATTCCGGCTGAAACGTCGATATATGCAATAAAAACAGAACTTCTCTCCTTTTTAATATCTTACTCAGTATTTTAACGAGAAACAAATAGTTGATTGAAAATGAAGTATTTAAGGTTATTATCTAATCAATTATGTGTTTGCATCATTTTTATCGTATATTTAATGAATTAATAACAATAAACTGAAAATTCACAAAAACGTGGAAAAACGGCAAAATATTGCCTAATTCGATGGTAATTTGTTAAAATCACATAAGGAAAAGTGGATGATTAATGTCAAAATATTGCTAAATTCGATGATTTTTCGTACGAAACAAAATGCAAGAAAACTTGCTTAAAATGCAATATTATGCGAAATTCTGAGATTTGAAGGCCAAATCACTTATCGTGATACAACATGAAATAGTATCGAAATATTGGTAAAAATGAATATATTTACGTAGTATCAAACTACATGAAAAACGTGAAAAAAGTCACTTTTTCACCATTTTTGAGGATTTTAACTTCAAATCATAGAGCGAGGTTTTGTATTATTTAGATCCAAGAAAAGACATATGACAATGTTGTTTCCAATACATATGATAAAAATCAATGTGTTTTCATTGGAATTAACTAAAATGTTCTTGATTTTCCGTTTATATTACCGACGGAAGATGTACACGTAAAACCGCTCTAATCCGGCTGAATCGTCGATATATGCAATAAAAACCGAACTTTTCCCCTTTTCAATATCTTACTCAGTATTTTAATGAGAAACAAATAAATGATTGAAAATGAAGTATTTAAGGTTATTATCTAATCAATTATGTGTTTGCATCATTTCTATCGTATATATAATGAATTAATAACTATAGACTGAAAATTAAAAAAAACGTGAAAAAACGGCAAAATATTGCCTAATTCGATGATATTTTGTTTAAATCACATAAAGGAAAAGGGGATGATGAACGTAAAAATATTGCTAAATTCGATGATTTTATGTACGAAACAAAATGCAAGAAAACTTGCTTAAAATGCAATATTATGCGAAATTCTGAGATTTGAAGGCCAAATCACATATCGTGATACAACATGAAACAGTATCCAAATATTGGTAAAAATGAATATATTTACATAATATCAAACTACATGAAAAACGTGAAAAAAGTCACTATTTAACCATATTTGAGGATTTTAACTTCAAATCATAGAGCGAGGTTTCGTATTATTTAAATCCAAGAAAAGACATATGACAATGTTGTTTCCAATACAAATGATAAAAATCAATGTGTTTTCATTAGTATTAACTAAAATGTTCCTGATTTTCCGTTTTTATTACCGATGAAAGATGTACACGAAAACCGCTCTATTCCGGCTGAAACGTCGATATATGCAATAAAAACAGAACTTCTCTCCTTTTTAATATCTTACTCAGTATTTTAACGAGAAACAAATAGTTGATTGAAAATGAAGTATTTAAGGTTATTATCTAATCAATTATGTGTTTGCATCATTTTTATCGTATATATAGTGAATTATTAACAATAAACTGAAAATTGACAAAAACGTGGAAAAACGGCAAAATATTGCCTAATTCGATGATAATTTGTTAAAATCACATAAAGGAAAAGTGGATGATAAATGTTAAAATATTGCTAAATTCGATGATTTTTCGTACGAAACAAAATGCAAGAAAACTTGCTTAAAATGCAATATTAAGCGAAATTCTGAGATTTGAAGGCCAAATCACTTATCGTGATACTACATGAAATAGTATCGAAATATTGGTAAAAATGAATATATTTACGTAGTATCAAACTACATGAAAAACGTGAAAAAAGTCACTTTTTTACCATTTTTGAGGATTTTAACTTCAAATCATAGAGCGAGGTTTCGTATTATTTAGATCCAAGAAAAGACATATGACAATGTTGTTTCCAATACAAATGATAAAAATCAATGTGTTTTCATTGGAATTAACTAAAATGTTCTTGATTTTCCGTTTATATTACCGACGGAAGATGTACACGTAAAACCGCTCTAATGCGGCTGAATCGTCGATATATGCAATAAAAACTGAACTTTTCCCCTTTTCAATATCTTACTCAGTATTTTAACGAGAAACAAATAGATGATTGAAAATCAAGTATTTAAGGTTATTATCTAATCAATTATGTGTTTGCATCATTTTTATCGTATATATAATGAATAAATATACATAGACTGAAAATTCCCAAAAACGAGGAAAAATTGCATAATATTGCCTAATTCGATGATATTTTGTTTAAATCACATAAAGGAAAAGGGGATGATAAACGTCAAAATACTGCTAAATTCGATGATTTTTCGTACGAAACAAAATGCAAGAAAACTTGCTTAAAATGCAATATTATGCGAAATTCTGAGATTTAAAGGCCAAATCACATATCGTGATTCAACATGAAACAGTATCCAAATATTGGTAAAAATGAATATATTTACGTAATATCAAACTACATGAAAAACGTGAAAAAAGTCACTATTTAACCATATTTGAGGATTTTAACTTCAAATCATAGAGCGAGGTTTCGTATTATTTAGATCCAAGAAAAGACATATGACAATGTTGTTTTCAATACAAATGATAAAAATCAATGTGTTTTCATTAAAATTAATTAAAATGTTCCTGATTTTCCGTTTTTATTACCGATGAAAGATGTACACGAAAACCACTCTATTCCGGCTGAAACGTCGATATATGCAATAAAAACAGAACTTCTCTCCTTTTTAATGTCTTACTCAGTATTTTAACGAGAAACAAATAGTTGATTGAAAATGAAGTATTTAAGGTTATTATCTAATCAATTATGTGTTTGCATCATTTTTATCGTATATATAATGAATTAATAACAATAAACTGAAAATTCACAAAAACGTGGAAAAACGGCAAAATATTGCCTAATTCGATGATAATTTGTTAAAATCACATAAAGGAAAAGGGGATGAAAAATGTCAAAATATTGCTAAATCCGATGATTTTTCGTACGAAACAAAATGCAAGAAAACTTGCTTAAAATGCAATAATTTGCGAATTTCTGAGATTTGAAGGCCAAATCACATATCGTGATACTACATGAAATAGTATCGAAATATTGGTAAAAATGAATATATTTACGTAATATCAAACTACATGAAAAACGTGAAAAAAGTCACTTTTTTACCATTTTTGAGGATTTTAACTTCAAATCATAGAGCGAGGTTTCGTATTATTTAGATCCAAGAAAAGACATATGACAATGTTGTTTCCAATACATATGATAAAAATCAATGTGTTTTCATTGGAATTAACTAAAATGTTCTTGATTTTCCGTTTATATTACCGACGGAAGATGTACACGTAAAACCGCTCTAATCCGGCTGAATCGTCGATATATGCAATAAAAACCGAACTTTTCCCCTTTTCAATATCTTACTCAGTATTTTAACGAGAAACAAATAGATGATTGAAAATCAAATATTTAAGGTTATTATCTAATCAATTATGTGTTTGCATCATTTTTATCGTATATATAATGAATAAATATACATAGACTGATAATTCCCAAAAACGAGGAAAAATTGCATAATATTGCCTAATTCGATGATATTTTGTTTAAATCGCATAAAGGAAAAGGGGATGATAAACGTCTAAATATTGCTAAATTCGATGATTTTTCGTACGAAACAAAATGCAAGAAAACTTGCTTAAAATGCAAAATTATGCCAAATTCTGAGATTTGAAGGCCAAATCACATATCGTGATACTACATGAAATAGTATCGAAATATTGGTAAAAATGAATATATTTACGTAATATCAAACTACATGAAAAACGTGAAAAACGTGAAAAAAGTCACTATTTTACAATATTTGAGGATTTTAACTTTAAATCATAGAGCGAGGTTTCGTATTATTTAGATCCAAGAAAAGACATATGACAATGTTGTTTCAATACAAATGATGAAAATCAATGTGTTTTCATTAGTATTAACTAAAATGTTCCTGATTTTCCGTTTTTATTACCGATGAAAGATGTACACGAAAACCGCTCTATTCCGGCTGAAACGTCGATATATGCAATAAAAACGGAACTTCTCCCCTTTTCAATATCTTACTCAGTATTTTAATGAGAAACAAATAAATGATTGAAAATGAAGTATTTAAGGTTATTATCTAATCAATTATGTGTTTGCATCATTTTTATCGTATATATAATGAATTAATAACTATAGACTGAAAATTAAAAAAAAACGTGAAAAAACGGCAAAATATTGCCTAATTCGATGATATTTTGTTTAAATCACATAAAGGAAAAGGGGATGATGAACGTAAAAATATTGCTAAATTCGATGATTTTTTGTACGAAACAAAATGCAAGAAAACTTGCTTAAAATGCAATATTATGCGAAATTCTGAGATTTGAAGGCCAAATCACATATCGTGATACAACATGAAACAGTATCCAAATATTGGTAAAAATGAATATATTTACGTAATATCAAACTACATGAAAAACGTGAAAAAAGTCACTATTTAACCATATTTGAGGATTTTAACTTCAAATCATAGAGCGAGGTTTTGTATTATTTAAATCCAAGAAAAGACATATGACAATGTTGTTTCCAATACAAATGATAAAAATCAATGTGTTTTCATTAGTATTAACTAAAATGTTCCTGATTTTCCGTTTTTATTACCGATGAAAGATGTACACGAAAACCGCTCTATTCCGGCTGAAACGTCGATATATGCAATAAAAACAGAACTTCTCTCCTTTTTAATATCTTACTCAGTATTTTAACGAGAAACAAATAGTTGATTGAAAATGAAGTATTTAAGGTTATTATCTAATCAATTATGTGTTTGCATCATTTTTATCGTATATATAATGAATTATTAACAATAAACTGAAAATTGACAAAAACGTGGAAAAACGGCAAAATATTGCCTAATTCGATGATAATTTGTTAAAATCACATAAAGGAAAAGTGGATGATAAATGTTAAAATATTGCTAAATTCGATGATTTTTCGTACGAAACAAAATGCAAGAAATCTTGCTTAAAATGCAATATTATGCCAAATTCTGAGATTTGAAGGCCAAATCACATATCGTGATACTACATGAAATAGTAACGAAATATTGGTAAAAATGAATATATTTACGTAATATCAAACTACATGAAAAACGTGAAAAAGTCACTATTTTACCATATTTGAGGATTTTAACTTCAAATCATAGAGCGAGGTTTCGTATTATTTAGATCCAAGAAAAGACATATGACAATGTTGTTTCCAATACAAATGATAAAAATCAATGTGTTTTCATTAGAATTAACTAAAATGTTCCTGATTTTCCGTTTATATTACCGATGGAAGATGTACACGTACAACCGCTCTAATCCAGCTGAAACGTCGATATATGCAATAAAAACCGAACTTCTCCCCTTTTCAATACCTTACTCAGTATTTTAACGAAAAACAAATAGATGATTGAAAATCAAGTATTTAAGGTTATTATCTAATCAATTATGTGTTTGCATCATTTTTATCGTATACATATTATGAATTAATAACTATAGACTGAAAATTCACAAAAACGTGGAAAAACTGCAAAATATTGCCTAATTCGATGATATTTTGTTTAAATCACATAAAGGAAAAGGGGATGATGAACGTAAAAATATTGTTAAATTCGGTGATTTTTCGTACGAAACAAAATGCAAGAAAACTTGCTTAAAATGCAATATTATGCGAAATTCTGAGATTTGAAGGCCAAATCACATATCGTGATTCAACATGAAACAGTATCCAAATATTGGTAAAAATGAATATTTTTACGTAATATCAAACTACATTAAAAACGTGAAAAAAGTCACTATTTAACCATATTTGAGGATTTTAACTTCAAATCATAGAGCGAGGTTTCGTATTATTTAGATCCAAGAAAAGACATATGACAATGTTGTTTTCAATACAAATGATAAAAATCAATGTGTTTTCATTAGAATTAACTAAAATGTTCCTGATTTTCCGTTTTTATTACCGATGAAAGATGTACACGAAAACCGCTCTATTCCGGCTGAAACGTCGATATATGCAATAAAAACAGAACTTCTCTCCTTTTTAATATCTTACTCAGTATTTTAACGAGAAACAAATAGTTGATTGAAAATGAAGTATTTAAGGTTATTATCTAATCAATTATGTGTTTGCATCATTTTTATCGTATATTTAATGAATTAATAACAATAAACTGAAAATTCACAAAAACGTGAAAAAACGGAAAAATAATGCCTAATTCGATGATAATTTGTTAAAATCACATAAAGGAAAAGGGGATGATAAACGTCAAAATATTGCTAAATTCGATGATTTTTCGTACGAAACAAAATGCAAGAAATCTTGTTTAAAATGCAATATTATGCCAAATTCTGAGATTTGAAGGCCAAATCACATATCGTGATACTACATGAAATAGTAACGAAATATTGGTAAAAATGAATATATTTACGTAATATCAAACTACATGAAAAACGTGAAAAAGTCACTATTTTACCATATTTGAGGATTTTAACTTCAAATCATAGAGCGAGGTTTCGTATTATTTAGATCCAAGAAAAGACATATGACAATGTTGTTTCCAATACAAATGATAAAAATCAATGTGTTTTCATTAGAATTAACTAAAATGTTCCTGATTTTCCGTTTATATTACCGATGGAAGATGTACACGTACAACCGCTCTAATCCAGCTGAAACGTCGATATATGCAATAAAAACCGAACTTCTCCCCTTTTCAATACCTTACTCAGTATTTTAACGAAAAACAAATAGATGATTGAAAATCAAGTATTTAAGGTTATTATCTAATCAATTATGTGTTTGCATCATTTTTATCGTATACATATTATGAATTAATAACTATAGACTGAAAATTCACAAAAACGTGGAAAAACTGCAAAATATTTCCTAATTCGATGATATTTTGTTTAAATCACATAAAGGAAAAGGGGATGATGAACGTAAAAATATTGTTAAATTCGGTGATTTTTCGTACGAAACAAAATGCAAGAAAACTTGCTTAAAATGCAATATTATGCGAAATTCTGAGATTTGAAGGCCAAATCACATATCGTGATTCAACATGAAACAGTATCCAAATATTGGTAAAAATGAATATTTTTACGTAATATCAAACTACATTAAAAACGTGAAAAAAGTCACTATTTAACCATATTTGAGGATTTTAACTTCAAATCATAGAGCGAGGTTTCGTATTATTTAGATCCAAGAAAAGACATATGACAATGTTGTTTTCAATACAAATGATAAAAATCAATGTGTTTTCATTAGAATTAACTAAAATGTTCCTGATTTTCCGTTTTTATTACCGATGAAAGATGTACACGAAAACCGCTCTATTCCGGCTGAAACGTCGATATATGCAATAAAAACAGAACTTCTCTCCTTTTTAATATCTTACTCAGTATTTTAACGAGAAACAAATAGTTGATTGAAAATGAAGTATTTAAGGTTATTATCTAATCAATTATGTGTTTGCATCATTTTTATCGTATATTTAATGAATTAATAACAATAAACTGAAAATTCACAAAAACGTGAAAAAACGGAAAAATAATGCCTAATTCGATGATAATTTGTTAAAATCACATAAAGGAAAAGGGGATGATAAACGTCAAAATATTGCTAAATTCGATGATTTTTCGTACGAAACAAAATGCAAGAAATCTTGTTTAAAATGCAATATTATGCCAAATTCTGAGATTTGAAGGCCAAATCACATATCGTGATACTACATGAAATAGTAACGAAATATTGGTAAAAATGAATATATTTACGTAATATCAAACTACATGAAAAACGTGAAAAAGTCACTATTTTACCATATTTGAGGATTTTAACTTCAAATCATAGAGCGAGGTTTCGTATTATTTAGATCCAAGAAAAGACATATGACAATGTTGTTTCCAATACAAATGATAAAAATCAATGTGTTTTCATTAGAATTAACTAAAATGTTCCTGATTTTCCGTTTATATTACCGATGGAAGATGTACACGTACAACCGCTCTAATCCAGCTGAAACGTCGATATATGCAATAAAAACCGAACTTCTCCCCTTTTCAATACCTTACTCAGTATTTTAACGAAAAACAAATAGATGATTGAAAATCAAGTATTTAAGGTTATTATCTAATCAATTATGTGTTTGCATCATTTTTATCGTATACATATTATGAATTAATAACTATAGACTGAAAATTCACAAAAACGTGGAAAAACTGCAAAATATTTCCTAATTCGATGATATTTTGTTTAAATCACATAAAGGAAAAGGGGATGATGAACGTAAAAATATTGTTAAATTCGGTGATTTTTCGTACGAAACAAAATGCAAGAAAACTTGCTTAAAATGCAATATTATGCGAAATTCTGAGATTTGAAGGCCAAATCACATATCGTGATTCAACATGAAACAGTATCCAAATATTGGTAAAAAATGAATATTTTTACGTAATATCAAACTACATTAAAAACGTGAAAAAAGTCACTATTTAACCATATTTGAGGATTTTAACTTCAAATCATAGAGCGAGGTTTCGTATTATTTAGATCCAAGAAAAGACATATGACAATGTTGTTTTCAATACAAATGATAAAAATCAATGTGTTTTCATTAGAATTAACTAAAATGTTCCTGATTTTCCGTTTTTATTACCGATGAAAGATGTACACGAAAACCGCTCTATTCCGGCTGAAACGTCGATATATGCAATAAAAACAGAACTTCTCTCCTTTTTAATATCTTACTCAGTATTTTAACGAGAAACAAATAGTTGATTGAAAATGAAGTATTTAAGGTTATTATCTAATCAATTATGTGTTTGCATCATTTTTATCGTATATATAATGAATTATTAACAATAAACTGAAAATTGACAAAAACGTGGAAAAACGGCAAAATATTGCCTAATTCGATGATAATTTGTTAAAATCACATAAAGGAAAAGTGGATGATAAATGTTAAAATATTGCTAAATTCGATGATTTTTCGTACGAAACAAAATGCAAGAAATCTTGCTTAAAATGCAATATTATGCCAAATTCTGAGATTTGAAGGCCAAATCACATATCGTGATACTACATGAAATAGTAACGAAATATTGGTAAAAATGAATATATTTACGTAATATCAAACTACATGAAAAACGTGAAAAAGTCACTATTTTACCATATTTGAGGATTTTAACTTCAAATCATAGAGCGAGGTTTCGTATTATTTAGATCCAAGAAAAGACATATGACAATGTTGTTTCCAATACAAATGATAAAAATCAATGTGTTTTCATTAGAATTAACTAAAATGTTCCTGATTTTCCGTTTATATTACCGATGGAAGATGTACACGTACAACCGCTCTAATCCAGCTGAAACGTCGATATATGCAATAAAAACCGAACTTCTCCCCTTTTCAATACCTTACTCAGTATTTTAACGAAAAACAAATAGATGATTGAAAATCAAGTATTTAAGGTTATTATCTAATCAATTATGTGTTTGCATCATTTTTATCGTATACATATTATGAATTAATAACTATAGACTGAAAATTCACAAAAACGTGGAAAAACTGCAAAATATTGCCTAATTCGATGATATTTTGTTTAAATCACATAAAGGAAAAGGGGATGATGAACGTAAAAATATTGTTAAATTCGGTGATTTTTCGTACGAAACAAAATGCAAGAAAACTTGCTTAAAATGCAATATTATGCGAAATTCTGAGATTTGAAGGCCAAATCACATATCGTGATTCAACATGAAACAGTATCCAAATATTGGTAAAAATGAATATTTTTACGTAATATCAAACTACATTAAAAACGTGAAAAAAGTCACTATTTAACCATATTTGAGGATTTTAACTTCAAATCATAGAGCGAGGTTTCGTATTATTTAGATCCAAGAAAAGACATATGACAATGTTGTTTTCAATACAAATGATAAAAATCAATGTGTTTTCATTAGAATTAACTAAAATGTTCCTGATTTTCCGTTTTTATTACCGATGAAAGATGTACACGAAAACCGCTCTATTCCGGCTGAAACGTCGATATATGCAATAAAAACAGAACTTCTCTCCTTTTTAATATCTTACTCAGTATTTTAACGAGAAACAAATAGTTGATTGAAAATGAAGTATTTAAGGTTATTATCTAATCAATTATGTGTTTGCATCATTTTTATCGTATATTTAATGAATTAATAACAATAAACTGAAAATTCACAAAAACGTGAATAAACGGAAAAATAATGCCTAATTCGATGATAATTTGTTAAAATCACATAAAGGAAAAGGGGATGATAAACGTCAAAATATTGCTAAATTCGATGATTTTTCGTACGAAACAAAATGCAAGAAATCTTGCTTAAAATGCAATATTATGCCAAATTCTGAGATTTGAAGGCCAAATCACATATCGTGATACTACATGAAATAGTAACGAAATATTGGTAAAAATGAATATATTTACGTAATATCAAACTACATGAAAAACGTGAAAAAGTCACTATTTTACCATATTTGAGGATTTTAACTTCAAATCATAGAGCGAGGTTTCGTATTATTTAGATCCAAGAAAAGACATATGACAATGTTGTTTCCAATACAAATGATTAAAATCAATGTGTTTTCATTAGAATTAACTAAAATGTTCCTGATTTTCCGTTTATATTACCGATGGAAGATGTACACGTACAACCGCTCTAATCCAGCTGAAACGTCGATATATGCAATAAAAACCGAACTTCTCCCCTTTTCAATACCTTACTCAGTATTTTAACGAAAAACAAATAGATGATTGAAAATCAAGTATTTAAGGTTATTATCTAATCAATTATGTGTTTGCATCATTTTTATCGTATACATATTATGAATTAATAACTATAGACTGAAAATTCACAAAAACGTGGAAAAACTGCAAAATATTGCCTAATTCGATGATATTTTGTTTAAATCACATAAAGGAAAAGGGGATGATGAACGTAAAAATATTGTTAAATTCGGTGATTTTTCGTACGAAACAAAATGCAAGAAAACTTGCTTAAAATGCAATATTATGCGAAATTCTGAGATTTGAAGGCCAAATCACATATCGTGATTCAACATGAAACAGTATCCAAATATTGGTAAAAATGAATATTTTTACGTAATATCAAACTACATTAAAAACGTGAAAAAAGTCACTATTTAACCATATTTGAGGATTTTAACTTCAAATCATAGAGCGAGGTTTCGTATTATTTAGATCCAAGAAAAGACATATGACAATGTTGTTTTCAATACAAATGATAAAAATCAATGTGTTTTCATTAGAATTAACTAAAATGTTCCTGATTTTCCGTTTTTTTTACCGATGAAAGATGTACACGAAAACCGCTCTATTCCGGCTGAAACGTCGATATATGCAATAAAAACAGAACTTCTCTCCTTTTTAATATCTTACTCAGTATTTTAACGAGAAACAAATAGTTGATTGAAAATGAAGTATTTAAGGTTATTATCTAATCAATTATGTGTTTGCATCATTTTTATCGTATATTTAATGAATTAATAACAATAAACTGAAAATTCACAAAAACGTGAAAAAACGGAAAAATAATGCCTAATTCGATGATAATTTGTTAAAATCACATAAAGGAAAAGGGGATGATAAACGTCAAAATATTGCTAAATTCGATGATTTTTCGTACGAAACAAAATGCAAGAAATCTTGCTTAAAATGCAATATTATGCCAAATTCTGAGATTTGAAGGCCAAATCACATATCGTGATACTACATGAAATAGTAACGAAATATTGGTAAAAATGAATATATTTACGTAATATCAAACTACATGAAAAACGTGAAAAAGTCACTATTTTACCATATTTGAGGATTTTAACTTCAAATCATAGAGCGAGGTTTCGTATTATTTAGATCCAAGAAAAGACATATGACAATGTTGTTTCCAATACAAATGATAAAAATCAATGTGTTTTCATTAGAATTAACTAAAATGTTCCTGATTTTCCGTTTATATTACCGATGGAAGATGTACACGTACAACCGCTCTAATCCAGCTGAAACGTCGATATATGCAATAAAAACCGAACTTCTCCCCTTTTCAATACCTTACTCAGTATTTTAACGAAAAACAAATAGATGATTGAAAATCAAGTATTTAAGGTTATTATCTAATCAATTATGTGTTTGCATCATTTTTATCGTATACATATTATGAATTAATAACTATAGACTGAAAATTCACAAAAACGTGGAAAAACTGCAAAATATTGCCTAATTCGATGATATTTTGTTTAAATTACATAAAGGAAATGGGGATGATGAACGTAAAAATATTGTTAAATTCGGTGATTTTTCGTACGAAACAAAATGCAAGAAAACTTGCTTAAAATGCAATATTATGCGAAATTCTGAGATTTGAAGGCCAAATCCCATATCGTGATTCAACATGAAACAGTATCCAAATATTGGTAAAAATGAATATTTTTACGTAATATCAAACTACATTAAAAACGTGAAAAAAGTCACTATTTAACCATATTTGAGGATTTTAACTTCAAATCATAGAGCGAGGTTTCGTATTATTTAGATCCAAGAAAAGACATATGACAATGTTGTTTTCAATACAAATGATAAAAATCAATGTGTTTTCATTAGAATTAACTAAAATGTTCCTGATTTTCCGTTTTTATTACCGATGAAAGATGTACACGAAAACCGCTCTATTCCGGCTGAAACGTCGATATATGCAATAAAAACAGAACTTCTCTCCTTTTTAATATCTTACTCAGTATTTTAACGAGAAACAAATAGTTGATTGAAAATGAAGTATTTAAGGTTATTATCTAATCAATTATGTGTTTGCATCATTTTTATCGTATATTTAATGAATTAATAACAATAAACTGAAAATTCACAAAAACGTGGAAAAACGGCAAAATAATGCCTAATTCGATGATAATTTGTTAAAATCACATAAAGGAAAAGGGGATGATAAACGTCAAAATATTGCTAAATTCGATGATTTTTCGTACGAAACAAAATGCAAGAAAACTTGCTTAAAATGCAATATTATGCGAAATTCTGAGATTTGAAGGCCAAATCACATATCGTGATACTACATGAAATAGTATCGAAATATTGGTAAAAATGAATATATTTACGTAGTATCAAACTACATGAAAAACGTGATAAAAGTCACTTTTTTACCATTTATGCGGATTTTAACTTCAAATCATAGAGCGAGGTTTCGTATTATTTAGATCCAAGAAAAGACATATGACAATGTTGTTTCCAATACAAATGATAAAAATCAATGTGTTTTCATTAGAATTAACTAAAATGTTCTTGATTTTCCGTTTATATTACCGACGGAAGATGTACACGTAAAACCGCTCTAATCCGGCTGAAACGTCGATATATGCAATAAAAACCGAACTTTTCCCCTTTTCAATATCCTTACTCAGTATTTTAACGAGAAACAAATAGATGATTGAAAATCAAGTATTTAAGGTTATTATCTAATCAATTATGTGTTTGCATCATTTTTATCGTATATATATATGAATTAATAACTATAGACTGAAAATTCACAAAAACGTGGAAAAACTGCAAAATATTGCCTAATTCGATGATATTTTGTTAAATCACATAAAGGAAAAGGGGATGATAAACGTCAAAATATTGCTAAATTCGATGATTTTTCGAACGAAACAAAATGCAAGAAAACTTGCATAAAATGCAATACTATGCCAAATTCTGAGATTTGAAGGCCAAATCACATATCGTGATACTACATGAAATAGTATCGAAATATTGGTAAAAATGAATATATTTACGTAATATCAAACTACATGAAAAACGTGAAAAAAGTCACTATTTACCATATTTGAGGATCTTAACTTCAAATCATAGAGCGAGGTTTCTTATTATTTAGATCCAAGAAAAGACATATGACAATGTTGTTTCCAATACAAATGATAAAAATCAATGTGTTTTCATTAGAATTAAGTAAAATGTTCCTGATTTTCCGTTTATATTACCGATGAAGATGTACACGTACAACCGCTCTAATTCCAGCTGAAACGTCGATATATGCAATAAAAACCGAACTTCTCTCCCTTTTCAATATCTTACTCGGTATTTTAATAAGAAACAAATAAGTTGATTGAAAATGAAGTATTTAAGGTTATTATCTAATCAATTATGTGTTTGCATCATTTTTATCGTATATATAATGAATTATTAACAATAACTGAAAATTCACAAAAACGTGGAAAAACGGCAAAATATTGCCTAATTCGATGATAATTTGTTAAAATCACATAAAGGAAAAGGGGATGATGAACTTAAAAATATTGCTAAATTCGATGATTTTTCGTACGAAACAAAATGCAAGAAAACTTGCTTAAAATGCAATATTATCCGAAATTCTGAGATTTGAAGGCCAAATCACATATCGTGATACAACATGAAACAGTATCCAAATATTGGTAAAAATGAATATATTTACGTAATATCAAACTACATGAAAAACGTGAAAAAAGTCACTATTTTACCATATTTGAGGATCTTAACTTCAAATCATAGAGCGAGGTTTCGTATTATTTAGATCCAAGAAAAGACATATGACAATGTTGTTTCCAATACAAATGATAAAAACCAATGTGTTTTCATTAGAATTAAGTAAAATGTTCCTGATTTTCCGTTTATATTACCGATGGAAGATGTACACGTACAACCGCTCTAATCCAGCTGAAACGTCGATATATGCAATAAAAACCGAACTTCTCCCCTTTTCAATATCTTTCTCGGTATTTTAATGAGAAACAAATAATGATTGAAAATGAAGTATTTAAGGTTATTATCTAATCAATTATGTGTTTGCATCATTTTTATCGTATATATAATGAATTAATATCTATTGACTGAAAATTCACAAAAACGTGGAAAAACGGCAAAATATTGCCTAATTCGATAATATTTTGTATAAAATCACATAAAGGAAAAGGGGAAGATGAACGTAAAGATATTGCTAAATTCGATGATTTTTCGTACGAAACAAAATGCAAGAAAACTTGCTTGAAATGCAATATTATCCGAAATTCTGAGATTTGAAGGCCAAATCACATATCGTGATACAACATGAAACAGTATCCAAATATTGGTAAAAATGAATATATTTACGTAATATCAAACTACATGAAAAACGTGAAAAAAGTCACTATTTAACCATATTTGAGGATTTTAACTTCAAATCATAGAGCGAGGGTTCGTATTATTTAGATCCAAGAAAAGACATATGACAATGTTGTTTTCAATACAAATGATAAAAATCAATGTATTTTCATTAGAATTAACTAAAATGTTCCTGATTTTCCGTTTTTATTACCGATGAAAGATGTACACGAAAACCGCTCTATTCCGGCTGAAACGTCGATATATGCAATAAAAACAGAACTTCTCTCCTTTTTAATATCTTACTCAGTATTTTAACGAGAAACAAATAGTTGATTGAAAATGAAGTATTTAAGGTTATTATCTAATCAATTATGTGTTTGCTTCATTTTTATCGTATATTTAATGAATTAATAACAATAAACTGAAAATTCACAAAAACGTGGAAAAACGGCAAAATAATGCCTAATTCGATGATAATTTGTTAAAATCACATAATGGAAAAGGGGATGATAAACGTCAAAATATTGCTAAATTCGATGATTTTTCGTACGAAACAAAATGCAAGAAATCTTGCTTAAAATGCAATATTATGCCAAATTCTGAGATTTGAAGGCCAAATCACATATCGTGATACTACATGAAATAGTATCGAAATATTGGTAAAAATGAATATATTTACGTAGTATCAAACTTCATGAAAAACGTGAAAAAAGTCACTTTTTTACCATTTTTGAGGATTTTAACTTCAAATCATAGAGCGAGGTTTCGTATTATTTAGATCCAAGAAAAGACATATGACAATGTTGTTTCCAATACAAATGATAAAAATCAATGTGTTTTCATTAGAATTAACTAAAATGTTCTTGATTTTCCGTTTATATTACCGACGGAAGATGTACACGTAAAACCGCTCTAATCCGGCTGAAACGTCGATATATGCAGTAAAAACCGAACTTTTCCCCTTTTCAATATCTCACTCAGTATTTTAACGAGAAACAAATAGATGATTGAAAATCAAGTATTTAAGGTTATTATCTAATCGATTATGTGTTTGCATCATTTTTATCGTATATATAATGAATAAATACCCATAGACTGAAAATTCCCAAAAACGAGGAAAAACTGCAAAATATTGCCTTATTCGATGATATTTTGTTTAAATCATATAAAGGAAAAGGGGATGATAAACGTCAAAATATTGCTAAATTCGATGATTTTTCGTACGAAACAAAATGCAAGAAAACTTGCTTAAAATGCAATATTATGCCAAATTCTGAGATTTGAAGGCCAAATCACATATCGTGATACTACATGAAATAGTATCGAAATATTGGTAAAAATTAATATATTTACGTAATATCAAACTACATGAAAAACGTGAAAAAAGTCACTATTTTACCATATTTGAGGATTTTAACTTCAAATCATAGAGCGAGGTTTCGTATTATTTAGATCCAAGAAAAGACATATGACAATGTTGTTTCCAATACAAATGATAAAAATCAATGTGTTTTTATTAGAATTAACTAAAATGTTCCTGATTTTCCGTTTATATTACCGATGGAAGATGTACACGTACAACCGCTCTAATCCAGCTGAAACGTCGATATATGCAATAAAAACGGAACTTCTCCCCTTTTCAATATCTTACTCAGTATTTTAATGAGAAACAAATAAATGATTGAAAATGAAGTATTTAAGGTTATTATCTAATCAATTATGTGTTTGCATCATTTTTATCGTATATATAATGAATTAATAACTATAGACTGAAAATTAAAAAAAAACGTGGAAAAACGGCAAAATATTGCCTAATTCGATGATATTTTGTTTAAATCACATAAAGGAAAAGGGGATGATGAACTTAAAAATATTGCTAAATTCGATGATTTTTCGTACGAAACAAAATGCAAGAAAACTTGCTTAAAATACAATATTATGCGAAATTCTGAGATTTGAAGGCCAAATCACATATCGTGATACAACATGAAACAGTATCCAAATATTGGTAAAAATGAATATATTTACGTAATATCAAACTACATGAAAAACGTGAAAAAAGTCACTATTTAACCATATTTGAGGATTTTAACTTCAAATCATAGAGCGAGGTTTCGTATTATTTAGATCCAAGAAAAGACATATGACAATGTTGTTTCCAATACAAATGATAAAAATCAATGTGTTTTCATTAGAATTAACTAAAATGTTCCTGATTTTCCGTTTTTATTACCGATGAAAGATGTACACGAAAACCGCTCTATTCCGGCTGAAACGTCGATATATGCAATAAAAACAGAACTTCTCTCCTTTTTAATATCTTACTCAGTATTTTAACGAGAAACAAATAGTTGATTGAAAATGAAGTATTTAAGGTTATTATCTAATCAATTATGTGTTTGCATCATTTTTATCGTATATATAATGAATTATTAACAATAAACTGAAAATTCACAAAAACGTGGAAAAACGGCAAAATATTGCCTAATTCGATGATAATTTGTTAAAATCACATAAAGGAAAAGGGGATGATAAATGTCAAAATATTGCTAAATCCGATGATTTTTCGTACGAAACAAAATGCAAGAAAACTTGCTTAAAATGCAATATTATGCCAAATTCTGAGATTTGAAGGCCAAATCACATATCGTGATTCTACATGAAATAGTATCGAAATATTGGTAAAAATTAATATATTTACGTAATATCAAACTACATGAAAAACGTGAAAAAAGTCACTATTTTACCATATTTGAGGATCTTAACTTCAAATCATAGAGCGAGGTTTCGTATTATTTAGATCCAAGAAAAGACATATGACAATGTTGTTTCCAATACAAATGATAAAAACCAATGTGTTTTCATTAGAATTAAGTAAAATGTTCCTGATTTTCCGTTTATATTACCGATGGAAGATGTACACGTACAACCGCTCTAATCCAGCTGAAACGTCGATATATGCAATAAAAACCCAACTTCTCCCCTTTTCAATATCTTTCTCGGTATTTTAATGAGAAACAAATAATGATTGAAAATGAAGTATTTAAGGTTATTATCTAATCAATTATGTGTTTGCATCATTTTTATCGTATATATAATGAATTAATATCTATTGACTGAAAATTCACAAAAACGTGGAAAAACGGCAAAATATTGCCTAATTCGATGATATTTTGTATAAAATCACATAAAGGAAAAGGGGATGATGAACGTAAAAATATTGCTAAATTCGATGATTTTTCGTACGAAACAAAATGCAAGAAAACTTGCTTAAAATGCAATATTATCCGAAATTCTGAGATTTGAAGGCCAAATCACATATCGTGATACAACATGAAACAGTATCCAAATATTGGTAAAAATGAATATATTTACGTAATATCAAACTACATGAAAAACGTGAAAAAAGTCACTATTTAACCATATTTGAGGATTTTAACTTCAAATCATAGAGCGAGGGTTCGTATTATTTAGATCCAAGAAAAGACATATGACAATGTTGTTTTCAATACAAATGATAAAAATCAATGTATTTTCATTAGAATTAACTAAAATGTTCCTGATTTTCCGTTTTTATTACCGATGAAAGATGTACACGAAAACCGCTCTATTCCGGCTGAAACGTCGATATATGCAATAAAAACAGAACTTCTCTCCTTTTTAATATCTTACTCAGTATTTTAACGAGAAACAAATAGTTGATTGAAAATGAAGTATTTAAGGTTATTATCTAATCAATTATGTGTTTGCTTCATTTTTATCGTATATTTAATGAATTAATAACAATAAACTGAAAATTCAAAAAAACGTGGAAAAACGGCAAAATAATGCCTAATTCGATGATAATTTGTTAAAATCACATAATGGAAAAGGGGATGATAAACGTCAAAATATTGCTAAATTCGATGATTTTTCGTACGAAACAAAATGCAAGAAATCTTGCTTAAAATGCAATATTATGCCAAATTCTGAGATTTGAAGGCCAAATCACATATCGTGATACTACATGAAATAGTATCGAAATATTGGTAAAAATGAATATATTTACGTAGTATCAAACTTCATGAAAAACGTGAAAAAAGTCACTTTTTTACCATTTTTGAGGATTTTAACTTCAAATCATAGAGCGAGGTTTCGTATTATTTAGATCCAAGAAAAGACATATGACAATGTTGTTTCCAATACAAATGATAAAAATCAATGTGTTTTCATTAGAATTAACTAAAATGTTCTTGATTTTCCGTTTATATTACCGACGGAAGATGTACACGTAAAACCGCTCTAATCCGGCTGAAACGTCGATATATGCAGTAAAAACCGAACTTTTCCCCTTTTCAATATCTCACTCAGTATTTTAACGAGAAACAAATAGATGATTGAAAATCAAGTATTTAAGGTTATTATCTAATCGATTATGTGTTTGCATCATTTTTATCGTATATATAATGAATAAATACCCATAGACTGAAAATTCCCAAAAACGAGGAAAAACTGCAAAATATTGCCTAATTCGATGATATTTTGTTTAAATCATATAAAGGAAAAGGGGATGATAAACGTCAAAATATTGCTAAATTCGATGATTTTTCGTACGAAACAAAATGCAAGAAAACTTGCTTAAAATGCAATATTATGCCAAATTCTGAGATTTGAAGGCCAAATCACATATCGTGATACTACATGAAATAGTATCGAAATATTGGTAAAAATTAATATATTTACGTAATATCAAACTACATGAAAAACGTGAAAAAAGTCACTATTTTACCATATTTGAGGATTTTAACTTCAAATCATAGAGCGAGGTTTCGTATTATTTAGATCCAAGAAAAGACATATGACAATGTTGTTTCCAATACAAATGATAAAAATCAATGTGTTTTTATTAGAATTAACTAAAATGTTCCTGATTTTCCGTTTATATTACCGATGGAAGATGTACACGTACAACCGCTCTAATCCAGCTGAAACGTCGATATATGCAATAAAAACGGAACTTCTCCCCTTTTCAATATCTTACTCAGTATTTTAATGAGAAACAAATAAATGATTGAAAATGAAGTATTTAAGGTTATTATCTAATCAATTATGTGTTTGCATCATTTTTATCGTATATATAATGAATTAATAACTATAGACTGAAAATTAAAAAAAACGTGGAAAAACGGCAAAATATTGCCTAATTCGATGATATTTTGTTTAAATCACATAAAGGAAAAGGAGATGATGAACTTAAAAATATTGCTAAATTCGATGATTTTTCGTACGAAACAAAATGCAAGAAAACTTGCTTAAAATACAATATTATGCGAAATTCTGAGATTTGAAGGCCAAATCACATATCGTGATACAACATGAAACAGTATCCAAATATTGGTAAAAATGAATATATTTACGTAATATCAAACTACATGAAAAACGTGAAAAAAGTCACTATTTAACCATATTTGAGGATTTTAACTTCAAATCATAGAGCGAGGTTTCGTATTATTTAGATCCAAGAAAAGACATATGACAATGTTGTTTCCAATACAAATGATAAAAATCAATGTGTTTTCATTAGAATTAACTAAAATGTTCCTGATTTTCCGTTTTTATTACCGATGAAAGATGTACACGAAAACCGCTCTATTCCGGCTGAAACGTCGATATATGCAATAAAAACAGAACTTCTCTCCTTTTTAATATCTTACTCAGTATTTTAACGAGAAACAAATAGTTGATTGAAAATGAAGTATTTAAGGTTATTATCTAATCAATTATGTGTTTGCATCATTTTTATCGTATATATAATGAATTATTAACAATAAACTGAAAATTCACAAAAACGTGGAAAAACGGCAAAATATTGCCTAATTCGATGATAATTTGTTAAAATCACATAAAGGAAAAGGGGATGATAAATGTCAAAATATTGCTAAATCCGATGATTTTTCGTACGAAACAAAATGCAAGAAAACTTGCTTAAAATGCAATATTATGCCAAATTCTGAGATTTGAAGGCCAAATCACATATCGTGATACTACATGAAATAGTATCGAAATATTAGTAAAAATTAATATATTTACGTAATATCAAACTACATGAAAAACGTGAAAAAAGTCACTATTTTACCATATTTGAGGATTTTAACTTCAAATCATAGAGCGAGGTTTCGTATTATTTAGATCCAAGAAAAGACATATGACAATGTTGTTTCCAATACAAATGATAAAAATCAATGTGTTTTTATTAGAATTAACTAAAAGGTTCCTGATTTTCCGTTTATATTACCGATGGAAGATGTACACGTACAACCGCTCTAATCCAGCTGAAACGTCGATATATGCAATAAAAACGGAACTTCTCCCCTTTTCAATATCTTACTCAGTATTTTAATGAGAAACAAATAAATGATTGAAAATGAAGTATTTAAGGTTATTATCTAATCAATTATGTGTTTGCATCATTTTTATCGTATATATAATGAATTAATAACTATAGACTGAAAATTAAAAAAAACGTGGAAAAACGGCAAAATATTGCCTAATTCGATGATATTTTGTTTAAATCACATAAAGGAAAAGGGGATGATGAACTTAAAAATATTGCTAAATTCGATGATTTTTCGTACGAAACAAAATGCAAGAAAACTTGCTTAAAATGCAATATTATGCGAAATTCTGAGATTTGAAGGCCAAATCACATATCGTGATACAACATGAAACAGTATCCAAATATTGGTAAAAATGAATATATTTACGTAATATCAAACTACATGAAAAACGTGAAAAAAGTCACTATTTAACCATATTTGAGGATTTTAACTTCAAATCATAGAGCGAGGTTTCGTATTATTTAGATCCAAGAAAAGACATATGACAATGTTGTTTCCAATACAAATGATAAAAATCAATGTGTTTTCATTAGAATTAACTAAAATGTTCCTGATTTTCCGTTTTTATTACCGATGAAAGATGTACACGAAAACCGCTCTATTCCGGCTGAAACGTCGATATATGCAATAAAAACAGAACTTCTCTCCTTTTTAATATCTTACTCAGTATTTTAACGAGAAACAAATAGTTGATTGAAAATGAAGTATTTAAGGATATTATCTAATCAATTATGTGTTTGCATCATTTTTATCGTATATATAATGAATTATTAACAATAAACTGAAAATTCACAAAAACGTGGAAAAACGGCAAAATATTGCCTAATTCGATGATAATTTGTTAAAATCACATAAAGGAAAAGAGGATGATAAATGTCAAAATATTGCTAAATTCGATGATTTTTCGTACGAAACAAAATGCAAGAAAACTTGCTTAAAATGCAATATTATGCGAAATTCTGAGATTTGAAGGCCAAATCACATATCGTGATACTACATGAAATAGTATCGAAATATTGGTAAAAATGAATATATTTACGTAATATCAAACTACATGAAAAACGTGAAAAAATTCACTTTTTTACCATATATGAGGATCTTAACTTCAAATCATAGAGCGAGGCTTCGTAATATTTAGATCCAAGAAAAGACATATGACAATGTTGTTTCCAATACAAATGATAAAAACCAATGTGTTTTCATTAGAATTAACTAAAATGTTCCTGATTTTCCGTTTATATTACCGATGGAAGATGTACACGTACAACCGCTCTAATCCAGCTGAAACGTCGATATATTCAATAAAAACCGAACTTCTCCCCTTTTCACTATCTTACTCTGTATTTTAATGAGAAACAAATAAATGATTGAAAATGAAGTATTTAAGGTTATTATCTAATCAATTATGTGTTTGCATCATTTTTATCGTATATATAATGAATTAATAACTATAGACTGAAAATTCACAAAAAAGTTGAAAAACGGCAAAATATTGCCTAATTCGATGATATTTTGTTTAAATCACATAAAGGAAAAGGGGATGATGATCGTAAAAATATTGCTAAATTCCATGATTTTTCGTACGAAACAAAATGCAAGAAAACTTGCTTAAAATGCAATATTATGCGAAATTCTGAGATTTGAAGGCCAAATCACATATCGTGATACAACATGAAACAGTATCCAAATATTGTTATAAATGAATATATTTGCGTAATATCAAACTACATGAAAAACGTGAAAAAAGTCACTATTTAACCATATTTGAGGATTTTAACTTCAAATCATAGAGCGAGGTTTCGTATTATTTAGATCCAAGAAAAGACATATGACAATGTTGTTTCCAATACAAATGATAAAAATCAATGTGTTTTCATTAGAATTAACTAAAATGTTCCTGATTTTCCGTTTTTATTACCGATGAAAGATGTACACGAAAACCGCTCTATTCCGGCTGAAACGTCGATATATGCAATAAAAACAGAACTTCTCTCCTTTTTAATATCTTACTCAGTATTTTAACGAGAAACAAATAGTTGATTGAAAATGAAGTATTTAAGGTTATTATCCAATCAATTATGTGTTTGCATCATTTTTATCGTATATATAATGAATTATTAACAATAAACTGAAAATTCACAAAAACGTGGAAAAACGGCAAAATATTGCCTAATTCGATGATAATTTGTTAAAATCACATAAAGGAAAAGGGGATGATAAATGTCAAAATATTGCTAAATCCGATGATTTTTCGTACGAAACAAAATGCAAGAAAACTTGCTTAAAATGCAATAATTTGCGAAATACTGAGATTTCAAGGCCAAATCACATATCGTGATACTACATGAAATAGTATCGAAATATTGGTAAAAATGAATATATTTACGTAGTATCAAACTACATGAAAAACGTGAAAAAAGTCACTTTTTTACCATTTTTGAGGATTTTAACTTCAAATCATAGAGCGAGGTTTCGTATTATTTAGATCCAAGAAAAGACATATGACAATGTTGTTTCCAATACAAATGATAAAAATCAATGGGTTTTCATTAGAATTAACTAAAATGTTCTTGATTTTCCGTTTATATTACCGACGGAAGATGTACACGTAAAACCGCTCTAATCCGGCTGAAACGTCGATATATGCAGTAAAAACCGAACGTTTCCCCTTTTCAATATCTTACTCAGTATTTTAACGAGAAACAAACAGATGATTGAAAATCAAGTATTTAAGGTTATTATCTAATCAATTATGTGTTTGCATCATTTTTATCGTATATATAATGAATAAATACCCATAGAATGAAAATTCCCAAAAACGAGGAAAAACTGCAAAATATTGCCTAATTCGATGATATTTTGTTTAAATCATATAAAGGAAAAGGGGATGATAAACGTCAAAATATTGCTAAATTCGATGATTTTTCGTACGAAACAAAATGCAAGAAAACTTGCTTAAAATGCAAAATTATGCCAAATTCTGAGATTTGAAGGCCAAATCACATATCGTGATACTACATGAAATAGTATCGAAATATTGGTAAAAATTAATATATTTACGTAATATCAAACTACATGAAAAACGTGAAAAAAGTCACTATTTTACCATATTTGAGGATTTTAACTTCAAATCATAGAGCGAGGTTTCGTATTATTTAGATCCAAGAAAAGACATATGACAATGTTGTTTCCAATACAAATGATAAAAATCAATGTGTTTTCATTAGAATTAACTAAAATGTTCCTGATTTTCCGTTTATATTACCGATGGAAGATGTACACGTACAACCGCTCTAATCCAGCTGAAACGTCGATATATGCAATAAAAACCGAACTTCTCCCCTTTTCAATATCTTACTCAGTATTTTAATGAGAAACAAATAAATGATTGAAAATGAAGTATTTAAGGTTATTATCTAATCAATTATGTGTTTGCATCATTTTTATCGTATATATAATGAATTAATAACTATAGACTGAAAATTCACAAAAACGTGGAAAAACGGCAAAATATTGCCTAATTCGATGATATTTTGTTTAAATCACATAAAGGAAAAGGGGATGATGAACTTAAAAATATTGCTAAATTCCATGATTTTTCGTACGAAACAAAATGCAAGAAAACTTGCTTAAAATGCAATATTATGCGAAATTCTGAGATTTGAAGGCCAAATCACATATCGTGATACAACATGAAACAGTATCCAAATATTGGTAAAAATGAATATATTTACGTAATATCAAACTACATGAAAAACGTGAAAAAAGTCACTATTTAACCATATTTGAGGATTTTAACTTCAAATCATAGAGCGAGGTTTCGTATTATTTAGATCCAAGAAAAGACATATGACAATGTTGTTTCCAATACAAATGATAAAAATCAATGTGTTTTCATTAGAATTAACTAAAATGTTCCTGATTTTCCGTTTTTATTACCGATGAAAGATGTACACGAAAACCGCTCTATTCCGGCTGAAACGTCGATATATGCAATAAAAACAGAACTTCTCTCCTTTTTAATATCTTACTCAGTATTTTAACGAGAAACAAATAGTTGATTGAAAATGAAGTATTTAAGGATATTATCTAATCAATTATGTGTTTGCATCATTTTTATCGTATATATAATGAATTATTAACAATAAACTGAAAATTCACAAAAACGTGGAAAAACGGCAAAATATTGCCTAATTCGATGATAATTTGTTAAAATCACATAAAGGAAAAGAGGATGATAAATGTCAAAATATTGCTAAATTCGATGATTTTTCGTACGAAACAAAATGCAAGAAAACTTGCTTAAAATGCAATATTATGCGAAATTCTGAGATTTGAAGGCCAAATCACATATCGTGATACTACATGAAATAGTATCGAAATATTGGTAAAAATGAATATATTTACGTAATATCAAACTACATGAAAAACGTGAAAAAATTCACTATTTTACCATATATGAGGATCTTAACTTCAAATCATAGAGCGAGGCTTCGTAATATTTAGATCCAAGAAAAGACATATGACAATGTTGTTTCCAATACAAATGATAAAAACCAATGTGTTTTCATTAGAATTAACTAAAATGTTCCTGATTTTCCGTTTATATTACCGATGGAAGATGTACACGTACAACCGCTCTAATCCAGCTGAAACGTCGATATATTCAATAAAAACCGAACTTCTCCCCTTTTCACTATCTTACTCTGTATTTTAATGAGAAACAAATAAATGATTGAAAATGAAGTATTTAAGGTTATTATCTAATCAATTATGTGTTTGCATCATTTTTATCGTATATATAATGAATTAATAACTATAGACTGAAAATTCACAAAAACGTGGAAAAACGGCAAAATATTGCCTAATTCGATTATATTTTGTTTAAATCACATAAAGGAAAAGGGGATGATGAACGTAAAAATATTGCTAAATTCCATGATTTTTCGTACGAAACAAAATGCAAGAAAACTTGCTTAAAATGCAATATTATGCGAAATTCTGAGATTTGAAGGCCAAATCACATATCGTGATACAACATGAAACAGTATCCAAATATTAGTATAAATGAATATATTTGCGTAATATCAAACTACATGAAAAACGTGAAAAAAGTCACTATTTAACCATATTTGAGGATTTTAACTTCAAATCATAGAGCGAGGTTTCGTATTATTTAGATCCAAGAAAAGACATATGACAATGTTGTTTCCAATACAAATGATAAAAATCAATGTGTTTTCATTAGAATTAACTAAAATGTTCCTGATTTTCCGTTTTTATTACCGATGAAAGATGTACACGAAAACCGCTTTATTCCGGCTGAAACGTCGATATATGCAATAAAAACAGAAATTCTCTCCTTTTTAATATCTTACTCAGTATTTTAACGAGAAACAAATAGTTGATTGAAAATGAAGTATTTAAGGTTATTATCTAATCAATTGTGTTTACATCATTTTTATCGTATATATAATGAATTATTAACAATATACTGAAAATTCACAAAAACGTGGAAAAACGGCAAAATATTGCCTAATTCGATGATAATTTGTTAAAATCACATAAAGGAAAAGGGGATGATAAATGTCAAAATATTGCTAAATCTGATGATTTTTCGTACGAAACAAAATGCAAGAAAACTTGCTTAAAATGCAATAATTTGCGAAATACTGAGATTTCAAGGCCAAATCACATATCGTGATACTACATGAAATAGTATCGAAATATTGGTAAAAATGAATATATTTACGTAATATCAAACTACATGAAAAACGTGAAAAAAGTCACTATTTAACCATATTTGAGGATTTTAACTTCAAATCATAGAGCGAGGTTTCGTATTATTTAGATCCAAGAAAAGACATATGACAATGTTGTTTCCAATACAAATGATAAAAATCAATGTGTTTTCATTAGAAATAACTAAAATGTTCCTGATTTTCCGTTTATATTACCGATGGAAGATGTACACGTACAACCGCTCTAATCCAGCTGAAACGTCGATATATGCAATAAAAACCGAACTTCTCCCCTTTTCAATATCTTACTCAGTATTTTAATGAGAAACAAATATATGATTGAAAATGAAGTATTTAAGGTTATTATCTAATCAATTATGTGTTTGCATCATTTTTATCGTATATATAATGAATTAATAACTATAGACTGAAAATTCACAAAAACGTGGAAAAACGGCAAAATATTGCCTAATTCGATGATATTTTGTTTAAATCACATAAAGGAAAAGGGGATGATGAACGTAAAAATATTGCTAAATTCCATGATTTTTCGTACGAAACAAAATGCAAGAAAACTTGCTTAAAATGCAATATTATGCGAAATTCTGAGATTTGAAGGCCAAATCACATATCGTGATACAACATGAAACAGTATCCAAATATTGGTAAAAATGAATATATTTACGTAATATCAAACTACATGAAAAACGTGAAAAAAGTCACTATTTAACCATATTTGAGGATTTTAACTTCAATTCATAGAGCGAGGTTTCGTATTATTTAGATCCAAGAAAAGACATATGACAATGTTGTTTCCAATTCAAATGATAAAAATCAATGTGTTTTCATTAGAATTAACTAAAATGTTCCTGATTTTCCGTTTTTATTACCGATGAAAGATGTACACGAAAACCGCTCTATTCCGGCTGAAACGTCGATATATGCAATAAAAACAGAACTTCTCTCCTTTTTAATATCTTACTCAGTATTTTAACGAGAAACAAATAGTTAATTGAAAATGAAGTATTTAAGGTTATTATCTAATCAATTATGTGTTTGCATCATTTTTATCGTATATTTAATGAATTAATAACAATAAACTGAAAATTCACAAAAACGTGGAAAAACGGCAAAATACTGCCTAATTCGATGATAATTTGTTAAAATCACATAAGGAAAAGTGGATGATTAATGTCAAAATATTGCTAAATTCGATGATTTTTCGTACGAAACAAAATGCAAGAAAACTTGCTTAAAATGCAATATTATGCGAAATTCTGAGATTTGAAGGCCAAATCACATATCGTGATACAACATGAAACAGTATCCAAATATTGTTATAAATGAATATATTTGCGTAATATCAAACTACATGAAAAACGTGAAAAAAGTCACTATTTAACCATATTTGAGGATTTTAACTACAAATCATAGAGCGAGGTTTCGTATTATTTAGATCCAAGAAAAGACATATGACAATGTTGTTTCCAATACATATGATAAAAATCAATGTGTTTTCATTGGAATTAACTAAAATGTTCTTGATTTTCCGTTTATATTACCGACGGAAGATGTACACGTAAAACCGCTCTAATCCGGCTGAATCGTCGATATATGCAATAAAAACCGAACTTCTCTCCTTTTTAATATCTTACTCAGTATTTTAACGAGAAACAAATAGTTGATTGAAAATGAAGTATTTAAGGTTATTATCCAATCAATTATGTGTTTGCATCATTTTTATCGTATATATAATGAATTATTAACAATAAACTGAAAATTCACAAAAACGTGGAAAAACGGCAAAATATTGCCTAATTCGATGATAATTTGTTAAAATCACATAAAGGAAAAGGGGATGATAAATGTCAAAATATTGCTAAATCCGATGATTTTTCGTACGAAACAAAATGCAAGAAAACTTGCTTAAAATGCAATAATTTGCGAAATACTGAGATTTCAAGGCCAAATCACATATCGTGATACTACATGAAATAGTATCGAAATATTGGTAAAAATGAATATATTTACGTAGTATCAAACTACATGAAAAACGTGAAAAAAGTCACTTTTTTACCATTTTTGAGGATTTTAACTTCAAATCATAGAGCGAGGTTTCGTATTATTTAGATCCAAGAAAAGACATATGACAATGTTGTTTCCAATACAAATGATAAAAATCAATGGGTTTTCATTAGAATTAACTAAAATGTTCTTGATTTTCCGTTTATATTACCGACGGAAGATGTACACGTAAAACCGCTCTAATCCGGCTGAAACGTCGATATATGCAGTAAAAACCGAACGTTTCCCCTTTTCAATATCTTACTCAGTATTTTAACGAGAAACAAACAGATGATTGAAAATCAAGTATTTAAGGTTATTATCTAATCAATTATGTGTTTGCATCATTTTTATCGTATATATAATGAATAAATACCCATAGAATGAAAATTCCCAAAAACGAGGAAAAACTGCAAAATATTGCCTAATTCGATGATATTTTGTTTAAATCATATAAAGGAAAAGGGGATGATAAACGTCAAAATATTGCTAAATTCGATGATTTTTCGTACGAAACAAAATGCAAGAAAACTTGCTTAAAATGCAAAATTATGCCAAATTCTGAGATTTGAAGGCCAAATCACATATCGTGATACTACATGAAATAGTATCGAAATATTGGTAAAAATTAATATATTTACGTAATATCAAACTACATGAAAAACGTGAAAAAAGTCACTATTTTACCATATTTGAGGATTTTAACTTCAAATCATAGAGCGAGGTTTCGTATTATTTAGATCCAAGAAAAGACATATGACAATGTTGTTTCCAATACAAATGATAAAAATCAATGTGTTTTCATTAGAATTAACTAAAATGTTCCTGATTTTCCGTTTATATTACCGATGGAAGATGTACACGTACAACCGCTCTAATCCAGCTGAAACGTCGATATATGCAATAAAAACCGAACTTCTCCCCTTTTCAATATCTTACTCAGTATTTTAATGAGAAACAAATAAATGATTGAAAATGAAGTATTTAAGGTTATTATCTAATCAATTATGTGTTTGCATCATTTTTATCGTATATATAATGAATTAATAACTATAGACTGAAAATTCACAAAAACGTGGAAAAACGGCAAAATATTGCCTAATTCGATGATATTTTGTTTAAATCACATAAAGGAAAAGGGGATGATGAACTTAAAAATATTGCTAAATTCCATGATTTTTCGTACGAAACAAAATGCAAGAAAACTTGCTTAAAATGCAATATTATGCGAAATTCTGAGATTTGAAGGCCAAATCACATATCGTGATACAACATGAAACAGTATCCAAATATTGGTAAAAATGAATATATTTACGTAATATCAAACTACATGAAAAACGTGAAAAAAGTCACTATTTAACCATATTTGAGGATTTTAACTTCAAATCATAGAGCGAGGTTTCGTATTATTTAGATCCAAGAAAAGACATATGACAATGTTGTTTCCAATACAAATGATAAAAATCAATGTGTTTTCATTAGAATTAACTAAAATGTTCCTGATTTTCCGTTTTTATTACCGATGAAAGATGTACACGAAAACCGCTCTATTCCGGCTGAAACGTCGATATATGCAATAAAAACAGAACTTCTCTCCTTTTTAATATCTTACTCAGTATTTTAACGAGAAACAAATAGTTGATTGAAAATGAAGTATTTAAGGATATTATCTAATCAATTATGTGTTTGCATCATTTTTATCGTATATATAATGAATTATTAACAATAAACTGAAAATTCACAAAAACGTGGAAAAACGGCAAAATATTGCCTAATTCGATGATAATTTGTTAAAATCACATAAAGGAAAAGAGGATGATAAATGTCAAAATATTGCTAAATTCGATGATTTTTCGTACGAAACAAAATGCAAGAAAACTTGCTTAAAATGCAATATTATGCGAAATTCTGAGATTTGAAGGCCAAATCACATATCGTGATACTACATGAAATAGTATCGAAATATTGGTAAAAATGAATATATTTACGTAATATCAAACTACATGAAAAACGTGAAAAAATTCACTATTTTACCATATATGAGGATCTTAACTTCAAATCATAGAGCGAGGCTTCGTAATATTTAGATCCAAGAAAAGACATATGACAATGTTGTTTCCAATACAAATGATAAAAACCAATGTGTTTTCATTAGAATTAACTAAAATGTTCCTGATTTTCCGTTTATATTACCGATGGAAGATGTACACGTACAACCGCTCTAATCCAGCTGAAACGTCGATATATTCAATAAAAACCGAACTTCTCCCCTTTTCACTATCTTACTCTGTATTTTAATGAGAAACAAATAAATGATTGAAAATGAAGTATTTAAGGTTATTATCTAATCAATTATGTGTTTGCATCATTTTTATCGTATATATAATGAATTAATAACTATAGACTGAAAATTCACAAAAACGTGGAAAAACGGCAAAATATTGCCTAATTCGATTATATTTTGTTTAAATCACATAAAGGAAAAGGGGATGATGAACGTAAAAATATTGCTAAATTCCATGATTTTTCGTACGAAACAAAATGCAAGAAAACTTGCTTAAAATGCAATATTATGCGAAATTCTGAGATTTGAAGGCCAAATCACATATCGTGATACAACATGAAACAGTATCCAAATATTAGTATAAATGAATATATTTGCGTAATATCAAACTACATGAAAAACGTGAAAAAAGTCACTATTTAACCATATTTGAGGATTTTAACTTCAAATCATAGAGCGAGGTTTCGTATTATTTAGATCCAAGAAAAGACATATGACAATGTTGTTTCCAATACAAATGATAAAAATCAATGTGTTTTCATTAGAATTAACTAAAATGTTCCTGATTTTCCGTTTTTATTACCGATGAAAGATGTACACGAAAACCGCTTTATTCCGGCTGAAACGTCGATATATGCAATAAAAACAGAAATTCTCTCCTTTTTAATATCTTACTCAGTATTTTAACGAGAAACAAATAGTTGATTGAAAATGAAGTATTTAAGGTTATTATCTAATCAATTGTGTTTACATCATTTTTATCGTATATATAATGAATTATTAACAATAAACTGAAAATTCACAAAAACGTGGAAAAACGGCAAAATATTGCCTAATTCGATGATAATTTGTTAAAATCACATAAAGGAAAAGGGGATGATAAATGTCAAAATATTGCTAAATCTGATGATTTTTCGTACGAAACAAAATGCAAGAAAACTTGCTTAAAATGCAATAATTTGCGAAATACTGAGATTTCAAGGCCAAATCACATATCGTGATACTACATGAAATAGTATCGAAATATTGGTAAAAATGAATATATTTACGTAATATCAAACTACATGAAAAACGTGAAAAAAGTCACTATTTTACCATATTTGAGGATTTTAACTTCAAATCATAGAGCGAGGTTTCGTATTATTTAGATCCAAGAAAAGACATATGACAATGTTGTTTCCAATACAAATGATAAAAATCAATGTGTTTTCATTAGAAATAACTAAAATGTTCCTGATTTTCCGTTTATATTACCGATGGAAGATGTACACGTACAACCGCTCTAATCCAGCTGAAACGTCGATATATGCAATAAAAACCGAACTTCTCCCCTTTTCAATATCTTACTCAGTATTTTAATGAGAAACAAATATATGATTGAAAATGAAGTATTTAAGGTTATTATCTAATCAATTATGTGTTTGCATCATTTTTATCGTATATATAATGAATTAATAACTATAGACTGAAAATTCACAAAAACGTGGAAAAACGGCAAAATATTGCCTAATTCGATGATATTTTGTTTAAATCACATAAAGGAAAAGGGGATGATGAACGTAAAAATATTGCTAAATTCCATGATTTTTCGTACGAAACAAAATGCAAGAAAACTTGCTTAAAATGCAATATTATGCGAAATTCTGAGATTTGAAGGCCAAATCACATATCGTGATACAACATGAAACAGTATCCAAATATTGGTAAAAATGAATATATTTACGTAATATCAAACTACATGAAAAACGTGAAAAAAGTCACTATTTAACCATATTTGAGGATTTTAACTTCAATTCATAGAGCGAGGTTTCGTATTATTTAGATCCAAGAAAAGACATATGACAATGTTGTTTCCAATCCAAATGATAAAAATCAATGTGTTTTCATTAGAATTAACTAAAATGTTCCTGATTTTCCGTTTTTATTACCGATGAAAGATGTACACGAAAACCGCTCTATTCCGGCTGAAACGTCGATATATGCAATAAAAACAGAACTTCTCTCCTTTTTAATATCTTACTCAGTATTTTAACGAGAAACAAATAGTTAATTGAAAATGAAGTATTTAAGGTTATTATCTAATCAATTATGTGTTTGCATCATTTTTATCGTATATTTAATGAATTAATAACAATAAACTGAAAATTCACAAAAACGTGGAAAAACGGCAAAATACTGCCTAATTCGATGATAATTTGTTAAAATCACATAAGGAAAAGTGGATGATTAATGTCAAAATATTGCTAAATTCGATGATTTTTCGTACGAAACAAAATGCAAGAAAACTTGCTTAAAATGCAATATTATGCGAAATTCTGAGATTTGATGGCCAAATCACTTATCGTGATACTACATGAAATAGTATCGAAATATTGGTAAAAATGAATATATTTACGTAGTATCAAACTACATGAAAAACGTGAAAAAGTCACTTTTTCACCATTTTTGAGGATTTTAACTTCAAATCATAGAGCGAGGTTTCGTATTATTTAGATCCAAGAAAAGACATATGACAATGTTGTTTCCAATACATATGATAAAAATCAATGTGTTTTCATTGGAATTAACTAAAATGTTCTTGATTTTCCGTTTATATTACCGACGGAAGATGTACACGTAAAACCGCTCTAATCCGGCTGAATCGTCGATATATGCAATAAAAACCGAACTTTTCCCCTTTTCAATATCTTACTCAGTATTTTAATGAGAAACAAATAAATGATTGAAAATGAAGTATTTAAGGTTATTATCTAATCAATTATGTGTTTGCATCATTTTTATCGTATATATAATGAATTAATAACTATAGACTGAAAATTAAAAAAAACGTGAAAAAACGGCAAAATATTGCCTAATTCGATGATATTTTGTTTAAATCACATAAAGGAAAAGGGGATGATGAACGTAAAAATATTGCTAAATTCGATGATTTTTTGTACGAAACAAAATGCAAGAAAACTTGCTTAAAATGCAATATTATGCGAAATTCTGAGATTTGAAGGCCAAATCACATATCGTGATACAACATGAAACAGTATCCAAATATTGGTAAAAATGAATATATTTACGTAATATCAAACTACATGAAAAACGTGAAAAAAGTCACTATTTAACCATATTTGAGGATTTTAACTTCAAATCATAGAGCGAGGTTTCGTATTATTTAAATCCAAGAAAAGACATATGACAATGTTGTTTCCAATACAAATGATAAAAATCAATGTGTTTTCATTAGTATTAACTAAAATGTTCCTGATTTTCCGTTTTTATTACCGATGAAAGATGTACACGAAAACCGCTCTATTCCGGCTGAAACGTCGATATATGCAATAAAAACAGAACTTCTCTCCTTTTTAATATCTTACTCAGTATTTTAACGAGAAACAAATAGTTGATTGAAAATGAAGTATTTAAGGTTATTATCTAATCAATTATGTGTTTGCATCATTTTTATCGTATATATAATGAATTATTAACAATAAACTGAAAATTGACAAAAACGTGGAAAAACGGCAAAATATTGCCTAATTCGATGATAATTTGTTAAAATCACATAAAGGAAAAGTGGATGATAAATGTTAAAATATTGCTAAATTCGATGATTTTTCGTACGAAACAAAATGCAAGAAAACTTGCATAAAATGCAATATTATGCGAAATTCTGAGATTTGAAGGCCAAATCACTTATCGTGATACTACATGAAATAGTATCGAAATATTGGTAAAAATGAATATATTTACGTAGTATCAAACTACATGAAAAACGTGAAAAAAGTCACTTTTTCACCATTTTTGAGGATTTTAACTTCAAATCATAGAGCGAGGTTTCGTATTATTTAGATCCAAGAAAAGACATATGACAATGTTGTTTCCAATACATATGATAAAAATCAATGTGTTTTCATTGGAATTAACTAAAATGTTCTTGATTTTCCGTTTATATTACCGAAGGAAGATGTACACGTAAAACCGCTCTAATCCGGCTGAATCGTCGATATATGCAATAAAAACCGAACTTTTCCCCTTTTCAATATCTTACTCAGTATTTTAACGAGAAACAAATAGATGATTGAAAATCAAGTATTTAAGGTAATTATCTAATCAATTATGTGTTTGCATCATTTTTATCGTATATATAATGAATAAATATACATAGACTGATAATTCCCAAAAACGAGGAAAAATTGCATAATATTGCCTAATTCGATGATATTTTGTTTAAATCACATAAAGGAAAAGGGGATGATAAACGTCAAAATATTGCTAAATTCGATGATTTTTCGTACGAAACAAAATGCAAGAAAACTTGCTTAAAATGCAAAATTATGCCAAATTCTGAGATTTGAAGGCCAAATCACATATCGTGATACTACATGAAATAGTATCGAAATATTGGTAAAAATTAATATATTTACGTAATATCAAACTACATGAAAAACGTGAAAAAAGTCACTATTTTACCATATTTGAGGATTTTAACTTCAAATCATAGAGCGAGGTTTCGTATTATTTAGATCCAAGAAAAGACATATGACAATGTTGTTTCCAATACAAATGATAAAAATCAATGTGTTTTCATTAGAATTAACTAAAATGTTCCTGATTTTCCGTTTATATTACCGATGGAAGATGTACACGTACAACCGCTCTAATCCAGCTGAAACGTCGATATATGCAATAAAAACCGAACTTCTCCCCTTTTCAATATCTTACTCAGTATTTTAATGAGAAACAAATATATGATTGAAAATGAAGTATTTAAGGTTATTATCTAATCAATTATGTGTTTGCATCATTTTTATCGTATATATAATGAATTAATAACTATAGACTGAAAATTCACAAAAACGTGGAAAAACGGCAAAATATTGCCTAATTCGATGATATTTTGTTTAAATCACATAAAGGAAAAGGGGATGATGAACGTAAAAATATTGCTAAATTCCATGATTTTTCGTACGAAACAAAATGCAAGAAAACTTGCTTAAAATGCAATATTATGCGAAATTCTGAGATTTGAAGGCCAAATCACATATCGTGATACAACATGAAACAGTATCCAAATATTGGTAAAAATGAATATATTTACGTAATATCAAACTACATGAAAAACGTGAAAAAAGTCACTATTTAACCATATTTGAGGATTTTAACTTCAAATCATAGAGCGAGGTTTCGTATTATTTAGATCCAAGAAAAGACATATGACAATGTTGTTTCCAATCCAAATGATAAAAATCAATGTGTTTTCATTAGAATTAACTAAAATGTTCCTGATTTTACGTTTTTATTACCGATAAAAGATGTACAAGAAAACCGCTCTATTCCGGCTGAAACGTCGATATATGCAATAAAAACAGAACTTCTCTCCTTTTTAATATCTTACTCAGTATTTTAACGAGAAACAAATAGTTGATTGAAAATGAAGTATTTAAGGTTATTATCTAATCAATTATGTGTTTGCATCATTTTTATCGTATATTTAATGAATTAATAACAATAAACTGAAAATTCACAAAAACGTGGAAAAACGGCAAAATATTGCCTAATTCGATGATAATTTGTTAAAATCACATAAGGAAAAGTGGATGATTAATGTCAAAATATTGCTAAATTCGATGATTTTTCGTACGAAACAAAATGCAAGAAAACTTGCTTAAAATGCAATATTATGCGAAATTCTGAGATTTGAAGGCCAAATCACTTATCGTGATACTACATGAAATAGTATCGAAATATTGGTAAAAATGAATATATTTACGTAGTATCAAACTACATGAAAAACGTGAAAAAAGTCACTTTTTCACCATTTTTGAGGATTTTAACTTCAAATCATAGAGCGAGGTTTCGTATTATTTAGATCCAAGAAAAGACATATGACAATGTTGTTTCCAATACATATGATAAAAATCAATGTGTTTTCATTGGAATTAACTAAAATGTTCTTGATTTTCCGTTTATATTACCGACGGAAGATGTACACGTAAAACCGCTCTAATCCGGCAAAATCGTCGATATATGCAATAAAAACCGAACTTTTCCCCTTTTCAATATCTTACTCAGTATTTTAATGAGAAACAAATAAATGATTGAAAATGAAGTATTTAAGGTTATTATCTAATCAATTATGTGTTTGCATCATTTTTATCGTATATATAATGAATTAATAACTATAGACTGAAAATTAAAAAAAACGTGAAAAAACGGCAAAATATTGCCTAATTCGATGATATTTTGTTTAAATCACATAAAGGAAAAGGGGATGATGAACGTAAAAATATTGCTAAATTCGATGATTTTTTGTACGAAACAAAATGCAAGAAAACTTGCTTAAAATGCAATATTATGCGAAATTCTGAGATTTGAAGGCCAAATCACATATCGTGATACAACATGAAACAGTATTCAAATATTGGTAAAAATGAATATATTTACGTAATATCAAACTACATGAAAAACGTGAAAAAAGTCACTATTTAACCATATTTGAGGATTTTAACTTCAAATCATAGAGCGAGGTTTCGTATTATTTAAATCCAAGAAAAGACATATGACAATGTTGTTTCCAATACAAATGATAAAAATCAATGTGTTTTCATTAGTATTAACTAAAATGTTCCTGATTTTCCGTTTTTATTACCGATGAAAGATGTACACGAAAACCGCTCTATTCCGGCTGAAACGTCGATATATGCAATAAAAACAGAACTTCTCTCCTTTTTAATATCTTACTCAGTATTTTAACGAGAAACAAATAGTTGATTGAAAATGAAGTATTTAAGGTTATTATCTAATCAATTATGTGTTTGCATCATTTTTATCGTATATATAATGAATTATTAACAATAAACTGAAAATTGACAAAAACGTGGAAAAACGGCAAAATATTGCCTAATTCGATGATAATTTGTTAAAATCACATAAAGGAAAAGGGGATGATAAACGTCAAAATACTGCTAAATTCGATGATTTTTCGTACGAAACAAAATGCAAGAAAACTTGCTTAAAATGCAATATTATGCGAAATTCTGAGATTTGAAGGCCAAATCACATATCGTGATTCAACATGAAACAGTATCCAAATATTGGTAAAAATGAATATATTTACGTAATATCAAACTACATGAAAAACGTGAAAAAAGTCACTATTTAACCATATTTGAGGATTTTAACTTCAAATCATAGAGCGAGGTTTCGTATTATTTAGATCCAAGAAAAGACATATGACAATGTTGTTTTCAATACAAATGATAAAAATCAATGTGTTTTCATTAGAATTAATTAAAATGTTCCTGATTTTCCGTTTTTATTACCGATGAAAGATGTACACGAAAACCGCTCTATTCCGGCTGAAACGTCGATATATGCAATAAAAACAGAACTTCTCTCCTTTTTAATATCTTACTCAGTATTTTAACGAGAAACAAATAGTTGATTGAAAATGAAGTATTTAAGGTTATTATCTAATCAATTATGTGTTTGCATCATTTTTATCGTATATATAATGAATTAATAACAATAAACTGAAAATTCACAAAAACGTGGAAAAACGGCAAAATATTGCCTAATTCGATGAAAATTTGTTAAAATCACATAAAGGAAAAGGGGATGAAAAATGTCAAAATATTGCTAAATCCGATGATTTTTCGTACGAAACAAAATGCAAGAAAACTTGCTTAAAATGCAATAATTTGCGAAATTCTGAGATTTGAAGGCCAAATCACATATCGTGATACTACATGAAATAGTATCGAAATATTGGTAAAAATGAATATATTTACGTAATATCAAACTACATGAAAAACGTGAAAAAAGTCACTTTTTACCATTTTTGAGGATTTTAACTTCAAATCATAGAGCGAGGTTTCGTATTATTTAGATCCAAGAAAAGACATATGACAATGTTGTTTCCAATACATATGATAAAAATCAATGTGTTTTCATTGGAATTAACTAAAATGTTCTTGATTTTCCGTTTATATTACCGACGGAAGATGTACACGTAAAACCGCCCTAATCCGGCTGAATCGTCGATATATGCAATAAAAACCGAACTTTTCCCCTTTTCAATATCTTACTCAGTATTTTAACGAGAAACAAATAGATGATTGAAAATCAAATATTTAAGGTTATTATCTAATCAATTATGTGTTTGCATCATTTTTATCGTATATATAATGAATAAATATACATAGACTGATAATTCCCAAAAACGAGGAAAAATTGCATAATATTGCCTAATTCGATGATATTTTGTTTAAATCGCATAAAGGAAAAGGGGATGATAAACGTCAAAATATTGCTAAATTCGATGATTTTTCGTACGAAACAAAATGCAAGAAAACTTGCTTAAAATGCAATATTATGCGAAATTCTGAGATTTGAAGGCCAAATCACTTATCGTGATACTACATGAAATAGTATCGAAATATTGGTAAAAATGAATATATTTACGTAGTATCAAACTACATGAAAAACGTGAAAAAAGTCACTTTTTTACCATTTTTGAGGATTTTAACTTCAAATCATAGAGCGAGGTTTCGTATTATTTAGATCCAAGAAAAGACATATGACAATGTTGTTTCCAATACAAATGATAAAAATCAATGTGTTTTCATTGGAATTAACTAAAATGTTCTTGATTTTCCGTTTATATTACCGACGGAAGATGTACACGTAAAACCGCTCTAATGCGGCTGAATCGTCGATATATGCAATAAAAACTGAACTTTTCCCCTTTTCAATATCTTACTCAGTATTTTAACGAGAAACAAATAGATGATTGAAAATCAAGTATTTAAGGTTATTATCTAATCAATTATGTGTTTGCATCATTTTTATCGTATATATAATGAATAAATATACATAGACTGAAAATTCCCAAAAACGAGGAAAAATTGCATAATATTGCCTAATTCGATGATATTTTGTTTAAATCACATAAAGGAAAAGGGGATGATAAACGTCAAAATACTGCTAAATTCGATGATTTTTCGTACGAAACAAAATGCAAGAAAACTTGCTTAAAATGCAATATTATGCGAAATTCTGAGATTTAAAGGCCAAATCACATATCGTGATTCAACATGAAACAGTATCCAAATATTGGTAAAAATGAATATATTTACGTAATATCAAACTACATGAAAAACGTGAAAAAAGTCACTATTTAACCATATTTGAGGATTTTAACTTCAAATCATAGAGCGAGGTTTCGTATTATTTAGATCCAAGAAAAGACATATGACAATGTTGTTTTCAATACAAATGATAAAAATCAATGTGTTTTCATTAGAATTAATTAAAATGTTCCTGATTTTCCGTTTTTATTACCGATGAAAGATGTACACGAAAACCGCTCTATTCCGGCTGAAACGTCGATATATGCAATAAAAACAGAACTTCTCTCCTTTTTAATATCTTACTCAGTATTTTAACGAGAAACAAATAGTTGATTGAAAATGAAGTATTTAAGGTTATTATCTAATCAATTATGTGTTTGCATCATTTTTATCGTATATATAATGAATTAATAACAATAAACTGAAAATTCACAAAAACGTGGAAAAACGGCAAAATATTGCCTAATTCGATGAAAATTTGTTAAAATCACATAAAGGAAAAGGGGATGAAAAATGTCAAAATATTGCTAAATCCGAAGATTTTTCGTACGAAACAAAATGCAAGAAAACTTGCTTAAAATGCAATAATTTGCGAAATTCTGAGATTTAAAGGCCAAATCACATATCGTGATACTACATGAAATAGTATCGAAATATTGGTAAAAATGAATATATTTACGTAATATCAAACTACATGAAAAACGTGAAAAAAGTCACTTTTTACCATTTTTGAGGATTTTAACTTCAAATCATAGAGCGAGGTTTCGTATTATTTAGATCCAAGAAAAGACATATGACAATGTTGTTTCCAATACATATGATAAAAATCAATGTGTTTTCATTGGAATTAACTAAAATGTTCTTGATTTTCCGTTTATATTACCGACGGAAGATGTACACGTAAAACCGCTCTAATCCGGCTGAATCGTCGATATATGCAATAAAAACCGAACTTTTCCCCTTTTCAATATCTTACTCAGTATTTTAACGAGAAACAAATAGATGATTGAAAATCAAATATTTAAGGTTATTATCTAATCAATTATGTGTTTGCATCATTTTTATCGTATATATAATGAATAAATATACATAGACTGATAATTCCCAAAAACGAGGAAAAATTGCATAATATTGCCTAATTCGATGATATTTTGTTTAAATCGCATAAAGGAAAAGGGGATGATAAACGTCAAAATATTGCTAAATTCGATGATTTTTCGTACGAAACAAAATGCAAGAAAACTTGCTTAAAATGCAAAATTATGCCAAATTCTGAGATTTGAAGGCCAAATCACATATCGTGATACTACATGAAATAGTATCGAAATATTGGTAAAAATGAATATATTTACGTAATATCAAACTACATGAAAAACGTGAAAAACGTGAAAAAAGTCACTATTTTACAATATTTGAGGATTTTAACTTTAAATCATAGAGCGAGGTTTCGTATTATTTAGATCCAAGAAAAGACATATGACAATGTTGTTTCAATACAAATGATGAAAATCAATGTGTTTTCATTAGAATTAACTAAAATGTTCCTGGTTTTCCGTTTATATTACCGATGGAAGATGTACACGTACAACCGCTCTAATCCAGCTGAAAGGTCGATATATGCAATAAAAACGGAACTTCTCCCCTTTTCAATATCTTACTCAGTATTTTAATGAGAAACAAATAAATGATTGAAAATGAAGTATTTAAGGTTATTATCTAATCAATTATGTGTTTGCATCATTTTTATCGTATATATAATGAATTAATAACTATAGACTGAAAATTAAAAAAAAACGTAAAAAAACGGCAAAATATTGCCTAATTCGATGATATTTTGTTTAAATCACATAAAGGAAAAGGGGATGATGAACGTAAAAATATTGCTAAATTCGATGATTTTTTGTACGAAACAAAATGCAAGAAAACTTGCTTAAAATGCAATATTATGCGAAATTCTGAGATTTGAAGGCCAAATCACATATCGTGATACAACATGAAACAGTATCCAAATATTGGTAAAAATGAATATATTTACGTAATATCAAACTACATGAAAAACGTGAAAAAAGTCACTATTTAACCATATTTGAGGATTTTAACTTCAAATCATAGAGCGAGGTTTTGTATTATTTAAATCCAAGAAAAGACATATGACAATGTTGTTTCCAATACAAATGATAAAAATCAATGTGTTTTCATTAGTATTAACTAAAATGTTCCTGATTTTCCGTTTTTATTACCGATGAAAGATGTACACGAAAACCGCTCTATTCCGGCTGAAACGTCGATATATGCAATAAAAACAGAACTTCTCTCCTTTTTAATATCTTACTCAGTATTTTAACGAGAAACAAATAGTTGATTGAAAATGAAGTATTTAAGGTTATTATCTAATCAATTATGTGTTTGCATCATTTTTATCGTATATTTAATGAATTAATAACAATAAACTGAAAATTCACAAAAACGTGGAAAAACGGCAAAATATTGCCTAATTCGATGATAATTTGTTAAAATCACATAAGGAAAAGTGGATGATTAATGTCAAAATATTGCTAAATTCGATGATTTTTCGTACGAAACAAAATGCAAGAAAACTTGCTTAAAATGCAATATTATGCGAAATTCTGAGATTTGAAGGCCAAATCACTTATCGTGATACTACATGAAATAGTATCGAAATATTGGTAAAAATGAATATATTTACGTAGTATCAAACTACATGAAAAACGTGAAAAAAGTCACTTTTTCACCATTTTTGAGGATTTTAACTTCAAATCATAGAGCGAGGTTTCGTATTATTTAGATCCAAGAAAAGACATATGACAATGTTGTTTCCAATACATATGATAAAAATCAATGTGTTTTCATTGGAATTAACTAAAATGTTCTTGATTTTCCGTTTATATTACCGACGGAAGATGTACACGTAAAACCGCTCTAATCCGGCAAAATCGTCGATATATGCAATAAAAACCGAACTTTTCCCCTTTTCAATATCTTACTCAGTTTTTTAATGAGAAACAAATAAATGATTGAAAATGAAGTATTTAAGGTTATTATCTAATCAATTATGTGTTTGCATCATTTTTATCGTATATATAATGAATTAATAACTATAGACTGAAAATTAAAAAAAACGTGAAAAAACGGCAAAATATTGCCTAATTCGATGATATTTTGTTTAAATCACATAAAGGAAAAGGGGATGATGAACGTAAAAATATTGCTAAATTCGATGATTTTTTGTACGAAACAAAATGCAAGAAAACTTGCTTAAAATGCAATATTATGCGAAATTCTGAGATTTGAAGGCCAAATCACATATCGTGATACAACATGAAACAGTATCCAAATATTGGTAAAAATGAATATATTTACGTAATATCAAACTACATGAAAAACGTGAAAAAAGTCACTATTTAACCATATTTGAGGATTTTAACTTCAAATCATAGAGCGAGGTTTCGTATTATTTAAATCCAAGAAAAGACATATGACAATGTTGTTTCCAATACAAATGATAAAAATCAATGTGTTTTCATTAGTATTAACTAAAATGTTCCTGATTTTCCGTTTTTATTACCGATGAAAGATGTACACGAAAACCGCTCTATTCCGGCTGAAACGTCGATATATGCAATAAAAACAGAACTTCTCTCCTTTTTAATATCTTACTCAGTATTTTAACGAGAAACAAATAGTTGATTGAAAATGAAGTATTTAAGGTTATTATCTAATCAATTATGTGTTTGCATCATTTTTATCGTATATATAATGAATTATTAACAATAAACTGAAAATTGACAAAAACGTGGAAAAACGGCAAAATATTGCCTAATTCGATGATAATTTGTTAAAATCACATAAAGGAAAAGTGGATGATAAATGTTAAAATATTGCTAAATTCGATGATTTTTCGTACGAAACAAAATGCAAGAAAACTTGCTTAAAATGCAATATTATGCGAAATTCTGAGATTTGAAGGCCAAATCACTTATCGTGATACTACATGAAATAGTATCGAAATATTGGTAAAAATGAATATATTTACGTAGTATCAAACTACATGAAAAACGTGAAAAAAGTCACTTTTTTACCATTTTTGAGGATTTTAACTTCAAATCATAGAGCGAGGTTTCGTATTATTTAGATCCAAGAATAGACATATGACAATGTTGTTTCCAATACAAATGATAAAAATCAATGTGTTTTCATTGGAATTAACTAAAATGTTCTTGATTTTCCGTTTATATTACCGACGGAAGATGTACACGTAAAACCGCTCTAATGCGGCTGAATCGTCGATATATGCAATAAAAACTGAACTTTTCCCCTTTTCAATATCTTACTCAGTATTTTAACGAGAAACAAATAGATGATTGAAAATCAAGTATTTAAGGTTATTATCTAATCAATTATGTGTTTGCATCATTTTTATCGTATATATAATGAATAAATATACATAGACTGAAAATTCCCAAAAACGAGGAAAAATTGCATAATATTGCCTAATTCGATGATATTTTGTTTAAATCACATAAAGGAAAAGGGGATGATAAACGTCAAAATACTGCTAAATTCGATGATTTTTCGTACGAAACAAAATGCAAGAAAACTTGCTTAAAATGCAATATTATGCGAAATTCTGAGATTTAAAGGCCAAATCACATATCGTGATTCAACATGAAACAGTATCCAAATATTGGTAAAAATGAATATATTTACGTAATATCAAACTACATGAAAAACGTGAAAAAAGTCACTATTTAACCATATTTGAGGATTTTAACTTCAAATCATAGAGCGAGGTTTCGTATTATTTAGATCCAAGAAAAGACATATGACAATGTTGTTTTCAATACAAATGATAAAAATCAATGTGTTTTCATTAGAATTAATTAAAATGTTCCTGATTTTCCGTTTTTATTACCGATGAAAGATGTACACGAAAACCGCTCTATTCCGGCTGAAACGTCGATATATGCAATAAAAACAGAACTTCTCTCCTTTTTAATATCTTACTCAGTATTTTAACGAGAAACAAATAGTTGATTGAAAATGAAGTATTTAAGGTTATTATCTAATCAATTATGTGTTTGCATCATTTTTATCGTATATATAATGAATTAATAACAATAAACTGAAAATTCACAAAAACGTGGAAAAACGGCAAAATATTGCCTAATTCGATGAAAATTTGTTAAAATCACAAAAAGGAAAAGGGGATGAAAAATGTCAAAATATTGCTAAATCCGATGATTTTTCGTACGAAACAAAATGCAAGAAAACTTGCTTAAAATGCAATAATTTGCGAAATTCTGAGATTTGAAGGCCAAATCACATATCGTGATACTACATGAAATAGTATCGAAATATTGGTAAAAATGAATATATTTACGTAATATCAAACTACATGAAAAACGTGAAAAAAGTCACTTTTTTACCATTTTTGAGGATTTTAACTTCAAATCATAGAGCGAGGTTTCGTATTATTTAGATCCAAGAAAAGACATATGACAATGTTGTTTCCAATACATATGATAAAAATCAATGTGTTTTCATTGGAATTAACTAAAATGTTCTTGATTTTCCGTTTATATTACCGACGGAAGATGTACACGTAAAACCGCTCTAATCCGGCTGAATCGTCGATATATGCAATAAAAACCGAACTTTTCCCCTTTTCAATATCTTACTCAGTATTTTAACGAGAAACAAATAGATGATTGAAAATCAAATATTTAAGGTTATTATCTAATCAATTATGTGTTTGCATCATTTTTATCGTATATATAATGAATAAATATACATAGACTGATAATTCCCAAAAACGAGGAAAAATTGCATAATATTGCCTAATTCGATGATATTTTGTTTAAATCGCATAAAGGAAAAGGGGATGATAAACGTCAAAATATTGCTAAATTCGATGATTTTTCGTACGAAACAAAATGCAAGAAAACTTGCTTAAAATGCAAAATTATGCCAAATTCTGAGATTTGAAGGCCAAATCACATATCGTGATACTACATGAAATAGTATCGAAATATTGGTAAAAATGAATATATTTACGTAATATCAAACTACATGAAAAACGTGAAAAACGTGAAAAAAGTCACTATTTTACAATATTTGAGGATTTTAACTTTAAATCATAGAGCGAGGTTTCGTATTATTTAGATCCAAGAAAAGACATATGACAATGTTGTTTCAATACAAATGATGAAAATCAATGTGTTTTCATTAGAATTAACTAAAATGTTCCTGGTTTTCCGTTTATATTACCGATGGAAGATGTACACGTACAACCGCTCTAATCCAGCTGAAAGGTCGATATATGCAATAAAAACGGAACTTCTCCCCTTTTCAATATCTTACTCAGTATTTTAATGAGAAACAAATAAATGATTGAAAATGAAGTATTTAAGGTTATTATCTAATCAATTATGTGTTTGCATCATTTTTATCGTATATATAATGAATTAATAACTATAGACTGAAAATTAAAAAAAAACGTGAAAAAACGGCAAAATATTGCCTAATTCGATGATATTTTGTTTAAATCACATAAAGGAAAAGGGGATGATGAACGTAAAAATATTGCTAAATTCGATGATTTTTTGTACGAAACAAAATGCAAGAAAACTTGCTTAAAATGCAATATTATGCGAAATTCTGAGATTTGAAGGCCAAATCACATATCGTGATACAACATGAAACAGTATCCAAATATTGGTAAAAATGAATATATTTACGTAATATCAAACTACATGAAAAACGTGAAAAAAGTCACTATTTAACCATATTTGAGGATTTTAACTTCAAATCATAGAGTGAGGTTTCGTATTATTTAAATCCAAGAAAAGACATATGACAATGTTGTTTCCAATACAAATGATAAAAATCAATGTGTTTTCATTAGTATTAACTAAAATGTTCCTGATTTTCCGTTTTTATTACCGATGAAAGATGTACACGAAAACCGCTCTATTCCGGCTGAAACGTCGATATATGCAATAAAAACAGAACTTCTCTCCTTTTTAATATCTTACTCAGTATTTTAACGAGAAACAAATAGTTGATTGAAAATGAAGTATTTAAGGTTATTATCTAATCAATTATGTGTTTGCATCATTTTTATCGTATATATAATGAATTATTAACAATAAACTGAAAATTGACAAAAACGTGGAAAAACGGCAAAATATTGCCTAATTCGATGATAATTGGTTAAAATCACATAAAGGAAAAGTGGATGATAAATGTTAAAATATTGCTAAATTCGATGATTTTTCGTACGAAACAAAATGCAAGAAAACTTGCTTAAAATGCAATATTATGCGAAATTCTGAGATTTGAAGGCCAAATCACTTATCGTGATACTACATGAAATAGTATCGAAATATTGGTAAAAATGAATATATTTACGTAGTATCAAACTACATGAAAAACGTGAAAAAAGTCACTTTTTTACCATTTATGAGGATTTTAACTTCAAATCATAGAGCGAGGTTTCGTATTATTTAGATCCAAGAAAAGACATATGACAATGTTGTTTCCAATACAAATGATAAAAATCAATGTGTTTTCATTGGAATTAACTAAAATGTTCTTGATTTTCCGTTTATATTACCGACGGAAGACGTACACGTAAAACCGCTCTAATGCGGCTGAATCGTCGATATATGCAATAAAAACTGAACTTTTCCCCTTTTCAATATCTTACTCAGTATTTTAACGAGAAACAAATAGGTGATTGAAAATCAAGTATTTAAGGTTATTATCTAATCAATTATGTGTTTGCATCATTTTTATCGTATATATAATGAATAAATATACATAGACTGAAAATTCCCAAAAACGTGGAAAAACGGCAAAATTTTGCCTAATTCGATGATAATTTGTTAAAATCACATAAGGAAAAGTGGATGATTAATGTCAAAATATTGCTAAATTCGATGATTTTTCGTACGAAACAAAATGCAAGAAAACTTGCTTAAAATGCAATATTATGCGAAATTCTGAGATTTGAAGGCCAAATCACTTATCGTGATACTACATGAAATAGTATCGAAATATTGGTAAAAATGAATATATTTACGTAGTATCAAACTACATGAAAAACGTGAAAAAGTCACTTTTTCACCATTTTTGAGGATTTTAACTTCAAATCATAGAGCGAGGTTTCGTATTATTTACATCCAAGAAAAGACATATGACAATGTTGTTTCCAATACATATGATAAAAATCAATGTGTTTTCATTGGAATTAACTAAAATGTTCTTGATTTTCCGTTTATATTACCGACGGAAGATGTACACGTAAAACCGCTCTAATCCGGCTGAATCGTCGATATATGCAATAAAAACCGAACTTTTCCCCTTTTCAATATCTTACTCAGTGTTTTAACGAGAAACAAATAGATGATTGAAAATCAAGTATTTAAGGTTATTATCTAATCAATTATGTGTTTGCATCATTTTTATCGTATATAAAATGAATAAATATACATAGACTGATAATTCCCAAAAACGAGGAAAAATTGCATAATATTGCCTAATTCGATGATATTTTGTTTAAATCACATAAAGGAAAAGGGGATGATAAACGTCAAAATATTGCTAAATTCGATGATTTTTCGTACGAAACAAAATGCAAGAAAACTTGCTTAAAATGCAAAATTATGCCAAATTCTGAGATTTGAAGGCCAAATCACATATCGTGATACTACATGAAATAGTATCGAAATATTGGTAAAAATGAATATATTTACGTAATATCAAACTACATGAAAAACGTGAAAAAAGTCACTATTTTACAATATTTGAGGATTTTAACTTTAAATCATAGAGCGAGGTTTCGTATTATTTAGATCCAAGAAAAGACATATGACAATGTTGTTTCAATACAAATGATAAAAATCAATGTGTTTTCATTAGAATTAACTAAAATGTTCCTGGTTTTCCGTTTATATTACCGATGGAAGATGTACACGTACAACCGCTCTAATCCAGCTGAAAGGTCGATATATTCAATAAAAACGGAACTTCTCCCCTTTTCAATATCTTACTCAGTATTTTAATGAGAAACAAATAAATGATTGGAAATGAAGTATTTAAGGTTATTATCTAATCAATTATGTGTTTGCATCATTTTTATCGTATATATAATGAATTAATAACTATAGACTGAAAATTAAAAAAAAACGTGAAAAAACGGCAAAATATTGCCTAATTCGATGATAATTTGTTAAAATCACATAAGGAAAAGTGGATGATTAATGTCAAAATATTGCTAAATTCGATGATTTTTCGTACGAAACAAAATGCAAGAAAACTTGCTTAAAATGCAATATTATGCCAAATTCTGAGATTTGAAGGCCAAATCACATATCGTGATACTACATGAAATAGTATCGAAATATTGGTAAAAATTAATATATTTACGTAATATCAAACTACATGAAAAACGTGAAAAAAGTCACTATTTTACCATATTTGAGGATTTTAACTTCAAATCATAGAGCGAGGTTTCGTATTATTTAGATCCAAGAAAAGACATATGACAATGTTGTTTCCAATACAAATGATAAAAATCAATGTGTTTTTATTAGAATTAACTAAAATGTTCCTGATTTTCCGTTTATATTACCGATGGAAGATGTACACGTACAACCGCTCTAATCCACCTGAAACGTCGATATATGCAATAAAAACGGAACTTCTCCCCTTTTCAATATCTTACTCAGTATTTTAATGAGAAACAAATAAATGATTGAAAATGAAGTATTTAAGGTTATTATCTAATCAATTATGTGTTTGCATCATTTTTATCGTATATATAATGAATTAATAACTATAGACTGAAAAATAAAAAAAACGTGGAAAAACGGCAAAATATTGCCTAATTCGATGATATTTTGTTTAAATCACATAAAGGAAAAGGGGATGATGAACGTAAAAATATTGCTCAATTCGATGATTTTTTGTACGAAACAAAATGCAAGAAAACTTGCTTAAAATGCAATATTATGCGAAATTCTGAGATATGAAGGCCAAATCACATATCGTGATACAACATGAAACAGTATCCAAATATTGGTAAAAATGAATATATTTACGTAATATCAAACTACATGAAAAACGTGAAAAAAGTCATTATTTAACCATATTTGAGGATTTTAACTTCAAATCATAGAGCGAGGTTTCGTATTATTTAGATCCAAGAAAAGACATATGACAATGTTGTTTCCAATACAAATGATAAAAATCAATGTGTTTTCATTAGAATTAACTAAAAATTTCCTGATTTTCCGTTTTTATTACCGATGAAAGATGTACACGAAAACCGCTCTATTCCGGCTGAAACGTCGATATATGCAATAAAAACAGAACTTCTCTCCTTTTTAATATCTTACTCAGTATTTTAACGAGAAACAAATAGTTGATTGAAAATGAAGTATTTAAGGTTATTATCTAATCAATTATGTGTTTGCATCATTTTTATCGTATATATAATGTATTATTAACAATAAACTGAAAATTCATAAAAACGTGGAAAAACGGCAAAATATTGCCTAATTCGATGATAATTTGTTAAAATCACATAAAGGAAAAGGGGATGATAAATGTCAAAATATTGCTAAATCCGATGATTTTTCGTACGAAACAAAATGCAAGAAAACTTGCTTAAAATGCAATAATTTGCGAAATTCTGAGATTTGAAGGCCAAATCCCTTATCGTGATACTACATGAAATAGTATCGAAATATTGGTAAAAATGAATATATCTACGTAGTATCAAACTACATGAAAAACGTGAAAAAAGTCACTTTTTTACCATTTTTGAGGATTTTAACTTCAAATCATAGAGCGAGGTTTCGTATTATTTAGATCCAAGAAAAGACATATGACAATGTTGTTTCCAATACAAATGATAAAAATCAATGGGTTTTCATTAGAATTAACTAAAATGTTCTTGATTTTCCGTTTATATTACCGACGGAAGATGTACACGTAAAACCGCTCTAATCCGGCTGAAACGTCGATATATGCAGTAAAAACCGAACTTTTCCCCTTTTCAATATCTTACTCAGTATTTTAACGAGAAACAAATAGATGATTGAAAATCAAGTATTTAAGGTTATTATCTAATCAATTATGTGTTTGCATCATTTTTATCGTATATATAATGAATAAATACCCATAGACTGAAAATTCCCAAAAACGAGGAAAAACTGCAAAATATTGCCTAATTCGATGATATTTTGTTTAAATCATATAAAGGAAAAGGGGACGATAAACGTCAAAATATTGCTAAATTCGATGATTTTTCGTACGAAACAAAATGCAAGAAAACTTGCTTAAAATGCAATATTATACCAAATTCTGAGATTTGAAGGCCAAATCACATATCGTGATACTACATGAAATAGTATCGAAATATTGGTAAAAATTAATATATTTACGTAATATCAAACTACATGAAAAACGTGAAAAAAGTCACTATTTTACCATATTTGAGGATTTTAACTTCAAATCATAGAGCGAGGTTTCGTATTATTTAGATCCAAGAAAAGACATATGACAATGTTGTTTCCAATACAAATGATAAAAATCAATGTGTTTTCATTAGAATTAACTAAAATGTTCCTGATTTTCCGTTTATAGTACCGATGGAAGATGTACACGTATAACCGCTCTAATCCAGCTGAAACGTCGATATATGCAATAAAAACCGAACTTCTCCCCTTTTCAATATCTTACTCAGTATTTTAATGAGAAACAAATAAATGATTGAAAATGAAGTATTTAAGGTTATTATCTAATCAATTATGTGTTTGCATCATTTTTATCGTATATATAATGAATTAATAACTATAGACTGAAAATTCACAAAAACGTGGAAAAACGGCAAAATATTGCCTAATTCGATGATATTTTGTTTAAATCACATAAAGGAAAAGGGGATGATGAACGTAAAAATATTGCTAAATTCGATGATTTTTCGTACGAAACAAAATGCAAGAAAACTTGCTTAAAATGCAATATTATGCGAAATTCTGAGATTTGAAGGCCAAATCACATATCGTGATACAACATGAAACAGTATCCAAATATTGGTAAAAATGAATATATTTACGTAATATCAAACTACATGAAAAACGTGAAAAAAGTCACTATTTTACCATATTTGAGGATTTTAACTTCAAATCATAGAGCGAGGTTTCGTATTATTTAGATCCAAGAAAAGACATATGACAATGTTGTTTCCAATACAAATGATAAAAATCAATGTGTTTTTATTAGAATTAACTAAAATGTTCCTGATTTTCCGTTTATATTACCGATGGAAGATGTACACGTACAACCGCTCTAATCCACCTGAAACGTCGATATATGCAATAAAAACGGAACTTCTCCCCTTTTCAATATCTTACTCAGTATTTTAATGAGAAACAAATAAATGATTGAAAATGAAGTATTTAAGGTTATTATCTAATCAATTATGTGTTTGCATCATTTTTATCGTATATATAATGAATTAATAACTATAGACTGAAAAATAAAAAAAACGTGGAAAAACGGCAAAATATTGCCTAATTCGATGATATTTTGTTTAAATCACATAAAGGAAAAGGGGATGATGAACGTAAAAATATTGCTCAATTCGATGATTTTTTGTACGAAACAAAATGCAAGAAAACTTGCTTAAAATGCAATATTATGCGAAATTCTGAGATATGAAGGCCAAATCACATATCGTGATACAACATGAAACAGTATCCAAATATTGGTAAAAATGAATATATTTACGTAATATCAAACTACATGAAAAACGTGAAAAAAGTCATTATTTAACCATATTTGAGGATTTTAACTTCAAATCATAGAGCGAGGTTTCGTATTATTTAGATCCAAGAAAAGACATATGACAATGTTGTTTCCAATACAAATGATAAAAATCAATGTGTTTTCATTAGAATTAACTAAAAATTTCCTGATTTTCCGTTTTTATTACCGATGAAAGATGTACACGAAAACCGCTCTATTCCGGCTGAAACGTCGATATATGCAATAAAAACAGAACTTCTCTCCTTTTTAATATCTTACTCAGTATTTTAACGAGAAACAAATAGTTGATTGAAAATGAAGTATTTAAGGTTATTATCTAATCAATTATGTGTTTGCATCATTTTTATCGTATATATAATGTATTATTAACAATAAACTGAAAATTCATAAAAACGTGGAAAAACGGCAAAATATTGCCTAATTCGATGATAATTTGTTAAAATCACATAAAGGAAAAGGGGATGATAAATGTCAAAATATTGCTAAATCCGATGATTTTTCGTACGAAACAAAATGCAAGAAAACTTGCTTAAAATGCAATAATTTGCGAAATTCTGAGATTTGAAGGCCAAATCACTTATCGTGATACTACATGAAATAGTATCGAAATATTGGTAAAAATGAATATATCTACGTAGTATCAAACTACATGAAAAACGTGAAAAAAGTCACTTTTTTACCATTTTTGAGGATTTTAACTTCAAATCATAGAGCGAGGTTTCGTATTATTTAGATCCAAGAAAAGACATATGACAATGTTGTTTCCAATACAAATGATAAAAATCAATGGGTTTTCATTAGAATTAACTAAAATGTTCTTGATTTTCCGTTTATATTACCGACGGAAGATGTACACGTAAAACCGCTCTAATCCGGCTGAAACGTCGATATATGCAGTAAAAACCGAACTTTTCCCCTTTTCAATATCTTACTCAGTATTTTAACGAGAAACAAATAGATGATTGAAAATCAAGTATTTAAGGTTATTATCTAATCAATTATGTGTTTGCATCATTTTTATCGTATATATAATGAATAAATACCCATAGACTGAAAATTCCCAAAAACGAGGAAAAACTGCAAAATATTGCCTAATTCGATGATATTTTGTTTAAATCATATAAAGGAAAAGGGGACGATAAACGTCAAAATATTGCTAAATTCGATGATTTTTCGTACGAAACAAAATGCAAGAAAACTTGCTTAAAATGCAATATTATACCAAATTCTGAGATTTGAAGGCCAAATCACATATCGTGATACTACATGAAATAGTATCGAAATATTGGTAAAAATTAATATATTTACGTAATATCAAACTACATGAAAAACGTGAAAAAAGTCACTATTTTACCATATTTGAGGATTTTAACTTCAAATCATAGAGCGAGGTTTCGTATTATTTAGATCCAAGAAAAGACATATGACAATGTTGTTTCCAATACAAATGATAAAAATCAATGTGTTTTCATTAGAATTAACTAAAATGTTCCTGATTTTCCGTTTATAGTACCGATGGAAGATGTACACGTATAACCGCTCTAATCCAGCTGAAACGTCGATATATGCAATAAAAACCGAACTTCTCCCCTTTTCAATATCTTACTCAGTATTTTAATGAGAAACAAATAAATGATTGAAAATGAAGTATTTAAGGTTATTATCTAATCAATTATGTGTTTGCATCATTTTTATCGTATATATAATGAATTAATAACTATAGACTGAAAATTCACAAAAACGTGGAAAAACGGCAAAATATTGCCTAATTCGATGATATTTTGTTTAAATCACATAAAGGAAAAGGGGATGATGAACGTAAAAATATTGCTAAATTCGATGATTTTTCGTACGAAACAAAATGCAAGAAAACTTGCTTAAAATGCAATATTATGCGAAATTCTGAGATTTGAAGGCCAAATCACATATCGTGATACAACATGAAACAGTATCCAAATATTGGTAAAAATGAATATATTTACGTAATATCAAACTACATGAAAAACGTGAAAAAAGTCACTATTTAACCATATTTGAGGATTTTAACTTCAAATCATAGAGCGAGGTTTCGTATTATTTAGATCCAAGAAAAGACATATGACAATGTTGTTTCCAATACAAATGATAAAAATCAATGTGTTTTCATTAGAATTAACTAAAATGTTCCTGATTTTCCGTTTTTATTACCGATGAAAGATGTACACGAAAACCGCTCTATTCCGGCTGAAACGTCGATATATGCAATAAAAACAGAACTTCTCTCCTTTTTTAATATCTTACTCAGTATTTTAACGAGAAACAAATAGTTGATTGAAAATGAAGTATTTAAGGTTATTATCTAATCAATTATGTGTTTGCATCATTTTTATCGTATATATAATGTATTATTAACAATAAACTGAAAATTCACAAAAACGTGGAAAAACGGCAAAATATTGCCTAATTCGATGATAATTTGTTAAAATCACATAAAGGAAAAGGGGATGATAAATGTCAAAATATTGCTAAATCCGATGATTTTTCGTACGAAACAAAATGCAAGAAAACTTGCTTAAAATGCAATAATTTGCGAAATTCTCAGATTTCAAGGCCAAATCACATATCGTGATACTACATGAAATAGTATCGAAATATTGGTAAAAATGAATATATTTACGTAGTATCAAACAACATGAAAAACGTGAAAAAAGTCACTTTTTTATCATTTTTGAGGATTTTAACTTCAAATCATAGAGCGAGGTTTCGTATTATTTAGATCCAAGAAAAGACATATGACAATGTTGTTTCTAATACAAATGATAAAAATCAATGGGTTTTCATTAGAATTAACTAAAATGTTCTTGATTTTCCGTTTATATTACCGACGGAAGATGTACACGTAAAACCGCTCAAATCCGGCTGAAACGTCGATATATGCAGTAAAAACCGAACTTTTCCCCTTTTCAATATCTTACTCAGCATTTTAACGAGAAACAAATAGATGATTGAAAATCAAGTATTTAAGGTTATTATCTAATCAATTATGTGTTTGCATCATTTTTATCGTATATATAATGAATAAATACCCATAGACTGAAAATTCCCAAAAACGAGGAAAAACTGCAAAATATTGCCTAATTCGATGATATTTTGTTTAAATCATATAAAGGAAAAGGGGATGATAAACGTCAAAATATTGCTAAATTCGATGATTTTTCGTACGAAACAAAATGCAAGAAAACTTGCTTAAAATGCAATATTATACCAAATTCTGAGATTTGAAGGCCAAATCACATATCGTGATACTACATGAAATAGTATCGAAATATTGGTAAAAATTAATATATTTACGTAATATCAAACTACATGAAAAACGTGAAAAAAGTCACTATTTAACCATATTTGAGGATTTTAACTTCAAATCATAGAGCGAGGTTTCGTATTATTTAGATCCAAGAAAAGACATATGACAATGTTGTTTCCAATACAAATGATAAAAATCAATGTGTTTTCATTGGAATTAACTAAAATGTTCTTGATTTTCCGTTTATATTACCGACGGAAGATGTACACGTAAAACCGCTCTAATCCGGCTGAATCTTCGATATATACAATAAAAACCGTACTTTTCCCCCTTTCAATATCTTACTCAGTATTTTAACGAGAAACAAACAGATGATTGAAAATCAAGTATTTAAGGTTATTATCTAATCAATTATGTGTTTGCATCATTTATATCGTATATATAATGAATAAATATACATAGACTGAAAATTCCCAAAAACGAGGAAAAATTGCAAAATATTGCCTAATTCGATGATATTTTGTTTAAATCACATAAAGGAAAAGGGGATGATAAACGTCAAAATATTGCTAAATTCGATGATTTTTCGTACGAAACAAAATGCAAGAAAACTTGCTTAAAATGCAATATTATGCCAAATTCTGAGATTTGAAGGACAAATCACATATCGTGATACTACATGAAATAGTGTCGAAATATTGGTAAAAATGAATATATTTACGTAATATCAAACTACATGAAAAACGTGAAAAAGTCACTATTTTACCATATTTGAGAATTTTAACTTCAAATCATAGAGCGAGGTTTCGTATTATTTAGATCCAAGAAAAGACATATGACAATATTGTTTCCAATACAAATGATAAAAATCAATGTGTTTTCATTAGAATTAACTAAAATGTTCCTGATTTTCCGTTTATATTACCGATGAAAGATGTACACGAAAACCGCTCTATTCCGGCTGAAACGTCGATATATGCAATAAAAACAGAACTTCTCTCCTTTTTTAATATCTTACTCAATATTTTAACGAGAAACAAATAGTTGATTGAAAATGAAGTATTTAAGGTTATTATCTAATCAATTATGTGTTTGCATCATTTTTATCGTATATTTAATGAATTAATAACAATAAACTGAAAATTCACAAAAACGTGGAAAAACGGCAAAATATTGCCTAATTCGATGATAATTTGTTAAAATCACATAAAGGAAAAGTGGATGACAAATGTCAAAATATTGCTAAATTCGATGATTTTTCGTACGAAACAAAATGCAAGAAAACTTGATTAAAATGCAATATTATGCGAAATTCTGAGATTTGAAGGCCAAATCACATATCGTGATACTACATGAAATAGTATCGAAATATTGGTAAAAATGAATATATTTACGTAGTATCAAACTACATGAAAAACGTGATAAAAGTCACTTTTTTACCATTTTTGAGGATTTTAACTTCAAATCATAGAGCGAGGTTTCGTATCATTTAGATCCAAGAAAAGACATATGACAATGTTGTTTCCAATACAAATGATAAAAATCAATGTGTTTTCATTAGAATTAACTAAAATGTTCTTGATTTTCCGTTTATATTACCGACGGAAGATGTACACGTAAAACCGCTCTAATCCGGCTGAAACGTCGATATATGCAATAAAAACCGAACTTTTCCCCTTTTCAATACCTTACTCAGTATTTTAACGAGAAACAAATAGATGATTGAAAATCAAGTATTTAAGGTTATTATCTAATCAATTATGTGTTTGCATCATTTTTATCGTATATATATTATGAATTAATAACTATAGACTGAAAATTCACAAAAACGTGGAAAAACTGCAAAATATTGCCTAATTCGATGATATTTTGTTTAAATCACATAAAGGAAAAGGGGATGATAAACGTCAAAATATTGCTAAATTCGATGATTTTTCGTACGAAACAAAATGCAAGAAAACTTGCTTAAAATGCAATATTATGCCAAATTCTGAGATTTGAAGGCCAAATCATATATCGTGATACTACATGAAATAGTGTCGAAATATTGGTAAAAATGAATATATTTACGTAATATCAAACTACATGAAAAACGTGAAAAAGTCACTATTTTACCATATTTGAGAATTTTAACTTCAAATCATAGAGCGAGGTTTCGTATTATTTAGATCCAAGAAAAGACATATGACAATATTGTTTCCAATACAAATGATAAAAATCAATGTGTTTTCATTAGAATTAACTAAAATTTTCCTGATTTTCCGTTTATATTACCGATGAAAGATGTACACGAAAACCGCTCTATTCCGGCTGAAACGTCGATATATGCAATAAAAGCAGAACTTCTCTCCTTTTTTAATATCTTACTCAATATTTTAACGAGAAACAAATAGTTGATTGAAAATGAAGTATTTAAGGTTATTATCTAATCAATTATGTGTTTGCATCATTTTTATCGTATATTTAATGAATTAATAACAATAAACTGAAAATTCACAAAAACATGGAAAAACGGCAAAATAATGCCTAATTCGATGATAATTTGTTAAAATCACATAAAGGAAAAGTGGATGATAAATGTCAAAATATTGCTAAATTCGATGATTTTTCGTACGAAACAAAATGCAAGAAAACTTGCTTAAAATGCAATATTATGCGAAATTCTGAGATTTGAAGGCCAAATCACTTATCGTGATACTACATGAAATAGTATCGAAATATTGGTAAAAATGAATATATTTACGTAGTATCAAACTACATGAAAAACGTGAAAAAAGTCACTTTTTTACCATTTTTGAGGATTTTAACTTCAAATCATAGAGCGAGGTTTCGTATTATTTAGATCCAAGAAAAGACATATGACAATGTTGTTTTCAATACAAATGATAGAAATCAATGTGTTTTCATTGGAATTAACTAAAATGTTCTTGATTTTCCGTTTATATTACCGACGGAAGATGTACACGTAAAACCGCTCTAATCCGGTTGAATCTTCGATATATGCAATCAAAACCGAACTTTTCCCATTTTCAATATCTTACTCAGTATTTTAACGAGAAACAAATAGATGATTGAAAATCAAGTATTTAAGGTTATTATCTAATCAATTATGTGTTTGCATCATTTTTATCGTATATATATTATGAATTAATAACTATAGACTGAAAATTCACAAAAACGTGGAAAAACTGCAAAATATTGCCTAATTCGATGATATTTTGTTTAAATCACATAAAGGAAAAGGGGAAGATAAACGTCAAAATATTGCTAAATTCGATGATTTTTCGTACGAAACAAAATGCAAGAAAACTTGCTTAAAATGCAATATTATGCGAAATTCTGAGATTTGAAGGCCAAATCACATATCGTGATACAACATGAAACAGTATCCAAATATTGGTAAAAATGAATATATTTACGTAATATCAAACTACATGAAAAACGTGAAAAAAGTCACTATTTAACCATATTTGAGGATTTTAACTTCAAATCATAGAGCGAGGTTTCGTATTATTTAGATCCAAGAAAAGACATATGACAATGTTGTTTCCAATACAAATGATAAAAATCAATGTGTTTTCATTAGAATTAACTAAAATGTTCCTGATTTTCCGTTTTTATTACCGATGAAAGATGTACACGAAAACCGCTCTATTCCGGCTGAAACGTCGATATATGCAATAAAAACAGAACTTCTCTCCTTTTTTAATATCTTACTCAGTATTTTAACGAGAAACAAATAGTTGATTGAAAATGAAGTATTTAAGGTTATTATCTAATCAATTATGTGTTTGCATCATTTTTATCGTATATATAATGTATTATTAACAATAAACTGAAAATTCACAAAAACGTGGAAAAACGGCAAAATATTGCCTAATTCGATGATAATTTGTTAAAATCACATAAAGGAAAAGGGGATGATAAATGTCAAAATATTGCTAAATCCGATGATTTTTCGTACGAAACAAAATGCAAGAAAACTTGCTTAAAATGCAATAATTTGCGAAATTCTCAGATTTCAAGGCCAAATCACATATCGTGATACTACATGAAATAGTATCGAAATATTGGTAAAAATGAATATATTTACGTAGTATCAAACAACATGAAAAACGTGAAAAAAGTCACTTTTTTATCATTTTTGAGGATTTTAACTTCAAATCATAGAGCGAGGTTTCGTATTATTTAGATCCAAGAAAAGACATATGACAATGTTGTTTCTAATACAAATGATAAAAATCAATGGGTTTTCATTAGAATTAACTAAAATGTTCTTGATTTTCCGTTTATATTACCGACGGAAGATGTACACGTAAAACCGCTCAAATCCGGCTGAAACGTCGATATATGCAGTAAAAACCGAACTTTTCCCCTTTTCAATATCTTACTCAGCATTTTAACGAGAAACAAATAGATGATTGAAAATCAAGTATTTAAGGTTATTATCTAATCAATTATGTGTTTGCATCATTTTTATCGTATATATAATGAATAAATACCCATAGACTGAAAATTCCCAAAAACGAGGAAAAACTGCAAAATATTGCCTAATTCGATGATATTTTGTTTAAATCATATAAAGGAAAAGGGGATGATAAACGTCAAAATATTGCTAAATTCGATGATTTTTCGTACGAAACAAAATGCAAGAAAACTTGCTTAAAATGCAATATTATACCAAATTCTGAGATTTGAAGGCCAAATCACATATCGTGATACTACATGAAATAGTATCGAAATATTGGTAAAAATTAATATATTTACGTAATATCAAACTACATGAAAAACGTGAAAAAAGTCACTATTTAACCATATTTGAGGATTTTAACTTCAAATCATAGAGCGAGGTTTCGTATTATTTAGATCCAAGAAAAGACATATGACAATGTTGTTTCCAATACAAATGATAAAAATCAATGTGTTTTCATTGGAATTAACTAAAATGTTCTTGATTTTCCGTTTATATTACCGACGGAAGATGTACACGTAAAACCGCTCTAATCCGGCTGAATCTTCGATATATACAATAAAAACCGTACTTTTCCCCCTTTCAATATCTTACTCAGTATTTTAACGAGAAACAAACAGATGATTGAAAATCAAGTATTTAAGGTTATTATCTAATCAATTATGTGTTTGCATCATTTATATCGTATATATAATGAATAAATATACATAGACTGAAAATTCCCAAAAACGAGGAAAAATTGCAAAATATTGCCTAATTCGATGATATTTTGTTTAAATCACATAAAGGAAAAGGGGATGATAAACGTCAAAATATTGCTAAATTCGATGATTTTTCGTACGAAACAAAATGCAAGAAAACTTGCTTAAAATGCAATATTATGCCAAATTCTGAGATTTGAAGGACAAATCACATATCGTGATACTACATGAAATAGTGTCGAAATATTGGTAAAAATGAATATATTTACGTAATATCAAACTACATGAAAAACGTGAAAAAGTCACTATTTTACCATATTTGAGAATTTTAACTTCAAATCATAGAGCGAGGTTTCGTATTATTTAGATCCAAGAAAAGACATATGACAATATTGTTTCCAATACAAATGATAAAAATCAATGTGTTTTCATTAGAATTAACTAAAATGTTCCTGATTTTCCGTTTATATTACCGATGAAAGATGTACACGAAAACCGCTCTATTCCGGCTGAAACGTCGATATATGCAATAAAAACAGAACTTCTCTCCTTTTTTAATATCTTACTCAATATTTTAACGAGAAACAAATAGTTGATTGAAAATGAAGTATTTAAGGTTATTATCTAATCAATTATGTGTTTGCATCATTTTTATCGTATATTTAATGAATTAATAACAATAAACTGAAAATTCACAAAAACGTGGAAAAACGGCAAAATATTGCCTAATTCGATGATAATTTGTTAAAATCACATAAAGGAAAAGTGGATGACAAATGTCAAAATATTGCTAAATTCGATGATTTTTCGTACGAAACAAAATGCAAGAAAACTTGATTAAAATGCAATATTATGCGAAATTCTGAGATTTGAAGGCCAAATCACATATCGTGATACTACATGAAATAGTATCGAAATATTGGTAAAAATGAATATATTTACGTAGTATCAAACTACATGAAAAACGTGATAAAAGTCACTTTTTTACCATTTTTGAGGATTTTAACTTCAAATCATAGAGCGAGGTTTCGTATCATTTAGATCCAAGAAAAGACATATGACAATGTTGTTTCCAATACAAATGATAAAAATCAATGTGTTTTCATTAGAATTAACTAAAATGTTCTTGATTTTCCGTTTATATTACCGACGGAAGATGTACACGTAAAACCGCTCTAATCCGGCTGAAACGTCGATATATGCAATAAAAACCGAACTTTTCCCCTTTTCAATACCTTACTCAGTATTTTAACGAGAAACAAATAGATGATTGAAAATCAAGTATTTAAGGTTATTATCTAATCAATTATGTGTTTGCATCATTTTTATCGTATATATATTATGAATTAATAACTATAGACTGAAAATTCACAAAAACGTGGAAAAACTGCAAAATATTGCCTAATTCGATGATATTTTGTTTAAATCACATAAAGGAAAAGGGGATGATAAACGTCAAAATATTGCTAAATTCGATGATTTTTCGTACGAAACAAAATGCAAGAAAACTTGCTTAAAATGCAATATTATGCCAAATTCTGAGATTTGAAGGCCAAATCATATATCGTGATACTACATGAAATAGTGTCGAAATATTGGTAAAAATGAATATATTTACGTAATATCAAACTACATGAAAAACGTGAAAAAGTCACTATTTTACCATATTTGAGAATTTTAACTTCAAATCATAGAGCGAGGTTTCGTATTATTTAGATCCAAGAAAAGACATATGACAATATTGTTTCCAATACAAATGATAAAAATCAATGTGTTTTCATTAGAATTAACTAAAATTTTCCTGATTTTCCGTTTATATTACCGATGAAAGATGTACACGAAAACCGCTCTATTCCGGCTGAAACGTCGATATATGCAATAAAAGCAGAACTTCTCTCCTTTTTTAATATCTTACTCAATATTTTAACGAGAAACAAATAGTTGATTGAAAATGAAGTATTTAAGGTTATTATCTAATCAATTATGTGTTTGCATCATTTTTATCGTATATTTAATGAATTAATAACAATAAACTGAAAATTCACAAAAACATGGAAAAACGGCAAAATAATGCCTAATTCGATGATAATTTGTTAAAATCACATAAAGGAAAAGTGGATGATAAATGTCAAAATATTGCTAAATTCGATGATTTTTCGTACGAAACAAAATGCAAGAAAACTTGCTTAAAATGCAATATTATGCGAAATTCTGAGATTTGAAGGCCAAATCACTTATCGTGATACTACATGAAATAGTATCGAAATATTGGTAAAAATGAATATATTTACGTAGTATCAAACTACATGAAAAACGTGAAAAAAGTCACTTTTTTACCATTTTTGAGGATTTTAACTTCAAATCATAGAGCGAGGTTTCGTATTATTTAGATCCAAGAAAAGACATATGACAATGTTGTTTTCAATACAAATGATAGAAATCAATGTGTTTTCATTGGAATTAACTAAAATGTTCTTGATTTTCCGTTTATATTACCGACGGAAGATGTACACGTAAAACCGCTCTAATCCGGTTGAATCTTCGATATATGCAATCAAAACCGAACTTTTCCCATTTTCAATATCTTACACAGTATTTTAACGAGAAACAAATAGATGATTGAAAATCAAGTATTTAAGGTTATTATCTAATCAATTATGTGTTTGCATCATTTTTATCGTATATATATTATGAATTAATAACTATAGACTGAAAATTCACAAAAACGTGGAAAAACTGCAAAATATTGCCTAATTCGATGATATTTTGTTTAAATCACATAAAGGAAAAGGGGAAGATAAACGTCAAAATATTGCTAAATTCGATGATTTTTCGTACGAAACAAAATGCAAGAAAACTTGCTTAAAATGCAATATTATGCCAAATTCTGAGATTTGAAGGCCAAATCACATATCGTGATACTACATGAAATAGTATCGAAATATTGGTAAAAATGAATATATTTACGTAATATCAAACTACATGAAAAACGTGAAAAAGTCACTATTTTACCATATTTGAGAATTTTAACTTCAAATCATAGAGCGAGGTTTCGTATTATTTAGATCCAAGAAAAGACATATGACAATATTGTTTCCAATACAAATGATAAAAATCAATGTGTTTTCATTAGAATTAACTAAAATGTTCCTGATTTTCCGTTTATATTACCGATGAAAGATGTACACGAAAACCGCTCTATTCCGGCTGAAACGTCGATATATGCAATAAAAACAGAACTTCTCTCCTTTTTTAATATCTTACTCAATATTTTAACGAGAAACAAATAGTTGATTGAAAATGAAGTATTTAAGGTTATTATCTAATCAATTATGTGTTTGCATCATTTTTATCGTATATTTAATGAATTAATAACAATAAACTGAAAATTCACAAAAACGTGGAAAAACGGCAAAATATTGCCTAATTCGATGATAATTTGTTAAAATCACATAAAGGAAAAGTGGATGATAAATGTCAAAATATTGCTAAATTCGATGATTTTTCGTACGAAACAAAATGCAAGAAAACTTGCTTAAAATGCAATATTATGCGAAATTCTGAGATTTGAAGGCCAAATCACATATCGTGATACTACATGAAATAGTATCGAAATATTGGTAAAAATGAATATATTTACGTAATATCAAACTACATGAAAAACGTGAAAAAAGTCACTATTTTACAATATTTGAGGATTTTAACTTTAAATCATAGAGCGAGGTTTCGTATTATTTAGATCCAAGAAAATACATATGACAATGTTGTTTCAATACAAATGATAAAAATCAATGTGTTTTCATTAGAATTAACTAAAATGTTCCTGATTTTCCGTTTTTATTACCGATGAAAGATGTACACGAAAACCGCTCTATTCCGGCTGAAACGTCGATATATGCAATAAAAACAGAACTTCTCTCCTTTTTAATATCTTACTCAGTATTTTAACGAGAAACAAATAGTTGATTGAAAATGAAGTATTTAAGGTTATTATCTAATCAATTATGTGTTTGCATCATTTTTATCGTATATTTAATGAATTAATAACAATAAACTGAAAATTCACAAAAACGTGGAAAAACGGCAAAATATTGCCTAATTCGATGATAATTTGTTAAAATCACATAAAGGAAAAGTGGATGACAAATGTCAAAATATTGCTAAATTCGATGATTTTTCGTACGAAACAAAATGCAAGAAAACTTGATTAAAATGCAATATTATGCGAAATTCTGAGATTTGAAGGCCAAATCACATATCGTGATACTACATGAAATAGTATCGAAATATTGGTAAAAATGAATATATTTACGTAGTATCAAACTACATGAAAAACGTGATAAAAGTCACTTTTTTACCATTTTTGAGGATTTTAACTTCAAATCATAGAGCGAGGTTTCGTATCATTTAGATCCAAGAAAAGACATATGACAATGTTGTTTCCAATACAAATGATAAAAATCAATGTGTTTTCATTAGAATTAACTAAAATGTTCTTGATTTTCCGTTTATATTACCGACGGAAGATGTACACGTAAAACCGCTCTAATCCGGCTGAAACGTCGATATATGCAATAAAAACCGAACTTTTCCCCTTTTCAATACCTTACTCAGTATTTTAACGAGAAACAAATAGATGATTGAAAATCAAGTATTTAAGGTTATTATCTAATCAATTATGTGTTTGCATCATTTTTATCGTATATATATTATGAATTAATAACTATAGACTGAAAATTCACAAAAACGTGGAAAAACTGCAAAATATTGCCTAATTCGATGATATTTTGTTTAAATCACATAAAGGAAAAGGGGATGATAAACGTCAAAATATTGCTAAATTCGATGATTTTTCGTACGAAACAAAATGCAAGAAAACTTGCTTAAAATGCAATATTATGCCAAATTCTGAGATTTGAAGGCCAAATCATATATCGTGATACTACATGAAATAGTGTCGAAATATTGGTAAAAATGAATATATTTACGTAATATCAAACTACATGAAAAACGTGAAAAAGTCACTATTTTACCATATTTGAGAATTTTAACTTCAAATCATAGAGCGAGGTTTCGTATTATTTAGATCCAAGAAAAGACATATGACAATATTGTTTCCAATACAAATGATAAAAATCAATGTGTTTTCATTAGAATTAACTAAAATTTTCCTGATTTTCCGTTTATATTACCGATGAAAGATGTACACGAAAACCGCTCTATTCCGGCTGAAACGTCGATATATGCAATAAAAGCAGAACTTCTCTCCTTTTTTAATATCTTACTCAATATTTTAACGAGAAACAAATAGTTGATTGAAAATGAAGTATTTAAGGTTATTATCTAATCAATTATGTGTTTGCATCATTTTTATCGTATATTTAATGAATTAATAACAATAAACTGAAAATTCACAAAAACATGGAAAAACGGCAAAATAATGCCTAATTCGATGATAATTTGTTAAAATCACATAAAGGAAAAGTGGATGATAAATGTCAAAATATTGCTAAATTCGATGATTTTTCGTACGAAACAAAATGCAAGAAAACTTGCTTAAAATGCAATATTATGCGAAATTCTGAGATTTGAAGGCCAAATCACTTATCGTGATACTACATGAAATAGTATCGAAATATTGGTAAAAATGAATATATTTACGTAGTATCAAACTACATGAAAAACGTGAAAAAAGTCACTTTTTTACCATTTTTGAGGATTTTAACTTCAAATCATAGAGCGAGGTTTCGTATTATTTAGATCCAAGAAAAGACATATGACAATGTTGTTTTCAATACAAATGATAGAAATCAATGTGTTTTCATTGGAATTAACTAAAATGTTCTTGATTTTCCGTTTATATTACCGACGGAAGATGTACACGTAAAACCGCTCTAATCCGGTTGAATCTTCGATATATGCAATCAAAACCGAACTTTTCCCATTTTCAATATCTTACACAGTATTTTAACGAGAAACAAATAGATGATTGAAAATCAAGTATTTAAGGTTATTATCTAATCAATTATGTGTTTGCATCATTTTTATCGTATATATATTATGAATTAATAACTATAGACTGAAAATTCACAAAAACGTGGAAAAACTGCAAAATATTGCCTAATTCGATGATATTTTGTTTAAATCACATAAAGGAAAAGGGGAAGATAAACGTCAAAATATTGCTAAATTCGATGATTTTTCGTACGAAACAAAATGCAAGAAAACTTGCTTAAAATGCAATATTATGCCAAATTCTGAGATTTGAAGGCCAAATCACATATCGTGATACTACATGAAATAGTATCGAAATATTGGTAAAAATGAATATATTTACGTAATATCAAACTACATGAAAAACGTGAAAAAGTCACTATTTTACCATATTTGAGAATTTTAACTTCAAATCATAGAGCGAGGTTTCGTATTATTTAGATCCAAGAAAAGACATATGACAATATTGTTTCCAATACAAATGATAAAAATCAATGTGTTTTCATTAGAATTAACTAAAATGTTCCTGATTTTCCGTTTATATTACCGATGAAAGATGTACACGAAAACCGCTCTATTCCGGCTGAAACGTCGATATATGCAATAAAAACAGAACTTCTCTCCTTTTTTAATATCTTACTCAATATTTTAACGAGAAACAAATAGTTGATTGAAAATGAAGTATTTAAGGTTATTATCTAATCAATTATGTGTTTGCATCATTTTTATCGTATATTTAATGAATTAATAACAATAAACTGAAAATTCACAAAAACGTGGAAAAACGGCAAAATATTGCCTAATTCGATGATAATTTGTTAAAATCACATAAAGGAAAAGTGGATGATAAATGTCAAAATATTGCTAAATTCGATGATTTTTCGTACGAAACAAAATGCAAGAAAACTTGCTTAAAATGCAATATTATGCGAAATTCTGAGATTTGAAGGCCAAATCACATATCGTGATACTACATGAAATAGTATCGAAATATTGGTAAAAATGAATATATTTACGTAATATCAAACTACATGAAAAACGTGAAAAAAGTCACTATTTTACAATATTTGAGGATTTTAACTTTAAATCATAGAGCGAGGTTTCGTATTATTTAGATCCAAGAAAATACATATGACAATGTTGTTTCAATACAAATGATAAAAATCAATGTGTTTTCATTAGAATTAACTAAAATGTTCCTGATTTTCCGTTTTTATTACCGATGAAAGATGTACACGAAAACCGCTCTATTCCGGCTGAAACGTCGATATATGCAATAAAAACAGAACTTCTCTCCTTTTTAATATCTTACTCAGTATTTTAACGAGAAACAAATAGTTGATTGAAAATGAAGTATTTAAGGTTATTATCTAATCAATTGTGTGTTTGAATCATTTTTATCGTATATTTAATGAATTAATAACAATAAACTGAAAATTCACAAAAACTTGGAAAAACGGCAAAATAATGCCTAATTCGATGATAATTTGTTAAAATCACATTAAGGAAATGGGGATGATAAATGTCAAAATATTGCTAAATTCGATGATTTTTCGTACGAAACAAAATGCAAGAAAACTTGCTTAAAATGCAATATTATGCGAAATTCTGAGATTTGAAGGCCAAATCACATATCGTGATACTACATGAAATAGTATCGAAATATTGGTAAAAATGAATATATTTACGTAGTATCAAACTACATGAAAAACGTGATAAAAGTCACTTTTTTACCATTTTTGAGGATTTTAACTTCAAATCATAGAGCGAGGTTTCGTATTATTTAGATCCAAGAAAAGACATATCACAATGTTGTTTCCAATACAAATGATAAAAATCAATGTGTTTTCATTAGAATTAACTAAAATGTTCTTGATTTTCCGTTTATATTACCGACGGAAGATGTACACGTAAAACCGCTCTAATCCGGCTGAAACGTCGATATATGCAATAAAAACCGAACTTTTCCCCTTTTCAATACCTTACTCAGTATTTTAACGAGAAACAAATATATGATTGAAAATCAAGTATTTAAGGTTATAATCTAATCAATTATGTGTTTGCATCATTTTTATCGTATATATATTATGAATTAATAACTATAGACTGAAAATTCACAAAAACGTGGAAAAACTGCAAAATATGGCCTAATTCGATGATATTTGTTTAAATCACATAAAGGAAAAGGGGATGATAAACGTCAAAATATTGCTAAATTCGATGATTTTTCGTACGAAACAAAATGCAAGAAAACTTGCTTAAAATGCAATATTATGCCAAATTCTGAGATTTGAAGGCCAAATCATATATCGTGATACTACATGAAATAGTGTCGAAATATTGGTAAAAATGAATATATTTATGTAATATCAAACTACATGAAAACGTGAAAAAGTCACTATTTTACCATATTTGAGAATTTTAACTTCAAATCATAGAGCGAGGTTTCGTATTATTTAGATCCAAGAAAAGACATATGACAATATTGTTTCCAATACAAATGATAAAAATCACAACCCGTTCTCACACAAGACAGCACATATATGACTTAATGCTTAAAGTAAATATGTTGAATTTGAATTAGTAAATATGTGATATATTCCCAGTTACTTTTTTTACCAAGGCCCAAACTCTTCCTCACGTACCAATTTACGTGTCACAGTACCCGTCCGTCAACATAGATAGCAGAATATTCGTGATTGGCTCAATTATAAGGAAAATTGTAGTTTTCAGGTCCCACATGGGTTGTGAAATTTACCTACTATTGTCCATGCTCTTAGAATATTACAGATCAGCTACTTCCTATTGAAGGCTCGTAATTTTGTTTTGAGAAATATTAGTTGTTCTTAGTAAATTATAATAAGCACTAAAAATTATTACATAGAATAACAGTCCTTCACCAATCAATATTATATACCATAGTTTGTGCTTTACAAATCTTTAAAGGATGTTTTGTAGGAACGCTAACAGAAAACGATGTTACGTTTTAATGTCTATGGGGTAAACTACTGCAAACAGGACGGTATTGTATCTACTATACCAACTATAGCTAGGATGGGTATATTGTCACCTACCGCCTGTTAGGTGGGAAAGGGGTCCAATACCACCCACAGGATGGGTATGAGGGTCACATCCACCCACAGGATGAGTATGGGGATCACATCCACCCACAGAAAGGGTATGGGGTCCAATACAACCCACAGGATGAGTATGGCGTCCACTACAACCCACAGGATGGGTATGGGGCTCCAACCACCCATAGAATGGGTATGGGGCTCCAACCACCCATAGAATGGGTATGGGGCTCCAACCACAAATAAAATGGGTATAGGGTCCAATAACACCCACTGGATGTGTATTGCGTCCATTGCCGCGCGTCGAGCTCGAAAACCGCAGCATTCATCTCAGAACCATGCCTATTTCACACAGATTCCTTAATAAACGTAAGAGTTTTATATGTCACAAGAAAGATAGAAATATAAGCTTCATTCTAAATACCTTACCATGGGCATATTTAAATTTAAAGCGAAGATACGTGTACTTTTATAATAGCCGAGCTTTAACCCCGGACAGATTGATCGACCGAGCAACTCTCTCTCAGAACAATGTTTATTTCACGTGAATTCGTTAAGAAACATATATGTTTTATATGTCTCAAGAAAGGCAGACATATAAGCTTCACTTTAAACACTTTACCATGGACATATTTAAAGTTCTAATGAAGATACATGTATTTTAAAAATTACGGAGCTCCCACCCCGTACAGACTGAACGACAGAGCAACTCTCTCAGATCAATGTTTATTTCACGTAAATTATACAATACAATACAATACAATTTTATTTAGGTAAGGTACATACATACAATAAATATTTACAAGGATTGTTTAACTTATAGGTATAGCTAGTACATACAATGCCTAAAGCCACTATTACGCAAAGCGTTTCGGGCATAATTCGTTAATAAACACAAATGTTTTATGTCTTAAGCAAGATAGAAATAAGAGCTTCATTTTAAATACATTACAATAGACATATTTATAGCTCAAGTGAAGATACATATGTTTTTATAGTAGCGCTCAGTAGCTTGTCGGGCATGGAGTGCAGACGCCTACGCACTTGCCGATATATTGTATAATTAACAAAGATACGCTAATAAAGCCTAAAATCTTATATGCCTCCAGAAAGATCGAGATATGAACATTATTATGATTTCACCAAATGAAATATATCATGTTCGAGAACAAAGATATATCAATTTTAAATTAAGTTTCGACTCTTGCTCGGGCGAGAGAGAGGGAGCGACTCTCGCCCCATCTATTGGAGATTCTGTCCACTAAAGACCCAAAGCAACTCAAACCCTCCTAGCATTATTTAAGTAATGAAGTAATATGGTATATTTACTATAATGTGGGTACTGAATGCAGAACATGAGAAAACATATATTTACTCCAAACTAATATAATTTCATTATGAAATAAGTAAATAAGTAGCATCAAAGGAAGTCGACGGTCCAAGCGTCAATGTTGTGGAGCGACTTATCCAAGATATATCGTTGTTTGGAAAGTGTTTGTTGGCATATCCAGTTGTCGCACTTCTCTGCACAAATTATCACAAATTTAAATTATAATGTTAACAAGTAGAATACGTATTTTTAATAAAATCTAACATAACTAGCCAGAAAACATTTAACATTTATTAAAAAAATATATGTTTGGAAGTTAAATCGACTTCATAGGACAATTGTTTTGTTATATCAACCAATATATCTTTGTTATATTGTTTTTGTTATATCAACCAATCCTTGTTAAAATTTATTGTATGTATGTACCTTACCTAAATAAAATTGTATTGTATTGTATATATACTCGTTATTCGTTGACATGCGTTCGCTACTTAAACTACCATGTACTGTACTTATGTAAAATCTCCCATGTCAAGTTCAAGTTCAAGTATGTTTATTGAGATAAGCAATAAATACATCTCAAAGGGATAGAGTAGCTTAGGCTATTTCTACCCCCCCTCTACTTCAAGTCCCTCAAGGGGCGCACAAATTCAGTGAGTACAAATAGACAAATAACATTACAAGAATCCCATTTAATCTCCCATGTCTCTTCGCTCATCTCACCGAACCCTACAGGCTCTTTGATATATTGTTTAATTAATTGAGCTTCACAAATAAAGCTTATAATTGTATATGTTATCAAAAAGGCAGAGCTTATTTTAGTTCATTTATTATGCACCCCATACCCATCCTATGAGCGATAGTGGAGTGTTACAGAGGCACATAATGGGCTCAGGGACTGAGCCCTACAATTCATATAGCCAAGCAAGTTATAAGCTTGATAAGCTAGTTACAAAAGTCAATGCACATTGTCACATCAACAATGGGCTCGAGTCCGACCACAAGTACAGTTTATAATTTAAGCAACTGACATATATGGAGGGCTAGTGTCACAATTGATATGTTTATCCTACACATAACCCCCTCTCCCCCATCCACTGGGCAGCGGTGGATAGGATACAATCAAGTCGTTTTTTGCGTTTTATTCAGAGATTAGATCTTATTGGGTGAGGAAAGATATTCATATTTTAAAGAAGGCTTCTTGGCTGATGCTCTCCATTGATGGAAAATATACAACCTTTTGAAAATCAATGTTAGTTTGATCTAGATATTGTAATTAACAAAAGTATTTATGTCATCTGAAAGGTAGAAATATAGGCTACATTTAAAATCCTTTGTCATAAATATAACTGAAGTGAAAACGAAGATATATGCTTTTTGATAGTTACTTGATGGCTAGCTCTGAGAGTGTGAAGCCCTGCACACCAGCCAATAAATTGTATAATTAGTTTCCATATATTTTAATTAATCTTAAAAATCTATATGTCAGAAGAAAGGAAGATGTAGCCGTTAATGTGACAACATTTAAAAATATATATATTTTAAGTTAAATAAATAATACCACCTTATTGCCGGTGTCCGGACACATGAAAATTACCTAGGTATCAGTATCCAGCCAGGCGGGGATCACAGGCTGCTCAATACTGATAAATTATGTAATGCACTACTTGTGGTCCATCTCGAACCCATTTATGATGTGACGACTTATAGTGAATTTTGTAACTAGCTCATCAAGATTGTAACTTGCTTAGCTAAATGAATTGTGGGGTTCGGTCCATTCATTTTCTTTCTTTATTATGCACCCCATAATACACATCCCGTGGGCGGTGGTGTAAAGGATTACAGAGGCACATAATCGGTTCAGGAACTGAACCCTCTAGTTCGTTTAGCTAAGCAAATAACAATCTTTTGACGCTAGTTACAAAATTATTAATGTACACACACTTATGCATACATGTACATATTCATACGTATACATATATACATACACATACATATTTAATCACCACCACAAATACACACATCAGTAATCTTTTGTGTCACAAGTGATTCAACAAGAGACTCACAACAGTCACTATACAAGGCACTTTACATTTATGGTGAGTCACACAGTTACTAGTCTTGCTGCACACCCACCCAACTGGGCGGCAGCTTTACAGTCATGTGCTCCACACCCACCCAACTGGGCGGCTGCTTTACAGTCATGTGCTCCACACCCACCCAACTGGGCGGCAGCTTTACAGTCATGTGTATGCATTACCTACAGTAAGCAAATTTTGGATACTTCGCTAAAATTTCGGGCAGCACATCATTATGAATGAAGTACTTACACATTTCATGGACACTATTGATGTTGTTATCTTTAAATTCCGCGATTTTTCACATTCCATTATATAATGACGCAAAGTATGCGAATAGTTCTGCTGACAGAGTTTACATTTAGTCAAATCTACATCATCAGATGTTACAAACTCCCAGAGGTACTTGTAGCTGAGCCTAAACCTAGCAGTGGTAACATCTAGAAGTCTGCTAACATTATTGGATGACCCATAGACGAGCGATTCATCAAAGTTTATACAATATTGTGAAATTGAGAGTCAGTGTAGTAACATAAATTGGTAAATCATAAATATTGTAAGTTGACCAGACCACACACTAGAAATTGAAGGGACGACGACGTTTCGGTCCGTCCTGGACCATTCTCAAGTCGATAGTGAGACTTGAGAATGGTCCAGGACGGACCGAAACGTCGTCGTCCCTTCAATTTCTAGTGTGTGGTCTGGTCAACATACTTCAGCCACGTTATTGTGACTCATCGCCTACATAAATATTGTAAGTTAAGAATCTGATGCATGTGTGTGTGTTGGGGGGGTGGGCGGGGGTTATACCCTTAGTAAGCGAGAGTGGAAAGTAACCTTAGACGTACTGCGGTCAATGTGGGGGGAAGGGGGGAGTTGTAGGGAGGGTGGGAGAGTCAAATCCACCCTCCAACATCTGGACATAGTACCAGCAGCCTCCACAACACTCCATCAGCCTCCAACTGAAGCTTGTAGATGCCTCATCTAACCTCACCTATGTCACACATTAACCTACAGTTCCTGTGATATTTAAACTCCTCATCACAGTGGCGTCTCACCAATATAAACTGTATTGGATTTTGTCCCGAAATAGCTATATGCTGACTGGACGTGTATGTATGTATGTATGTATGTATGTATGTATGTATGTATGTATGTATGTATGTATGTATGTATGTATGTATGTATGTATGTATGTATGTATGTATGTATGTATGTATGTATGTATGTATGTATGCATGTATGTATGTATGCATGCATGCATGTATGTATGTATGTATGTATGTATGTATGTATGTATGTATGTATGTATGTATGTATGTATGTATGTATGTATGTATGTATGTATGTATGTATGTATGTATGTATGTATGTATGCATGTATGTATGTATGTATGTATGCATGTATGTATGTATGTATGTATGTATGTATGTATGTATGTATGTATGTATGTATGTATGTATGTATGTATGTATGTATGTATGTATGTATGTATGTATGCATGTATGAATGGATAGATGGATGGATGTATGTATGTATGCATGCATGCATGTATGTATGTATGCATGTATGTATGTATGTATGTATGTATGTATGTATGTATGTATGTATGTATGTATGTATGTATGTATGTATGTATGTATGTATGTATGTATGTATGTATGTATGCATGTATGTATGTATGTATGTATGTATGTATAGATGGATGGATGTATGTATGTACGCATGCATGCATGTATGTATGTATGTATTTATATACGCATGTATATACGCATGTATTTATATACGCATGTATGTATGTATGTATGTATGTATGTATGTACTCACCTAATTGTGCTTGCGGGGTTGAGCTTTGGCTCTTTGGTCCCGCCTCTCAACTGTCAATCAACTGGTGTACAGATTCCTGAGCCTACTGGGCTCTATCATATCTACATTTGAAACTGTGTATGGAGTCAGCCTCCACCACATCACTTCCTAATGCATTCCATTTATTAACTACTCTGACACTGAAAAAATCTTTCTAACGTCTCTGTGGCTCGTCTGGGTACTAAGTTTCCACCTGTGTCCCCTTGTTCGTGTCCCACCCGTGCTGAAGAGTTTGTCTTTGTCCACCCTGTCAATTCCCCTGAGAATTTTGTAGGTGGTTATCATGTCTCCCCTTACTCTTCTGTTTTCCAGGGATGTGAGGTTTAGCTCCTTTAGCCTTTCCTCGTAGCTCAATCCTCTCAGTTCCGGGACGAGCCTGGTGGCATACCGCTGAATCTTCTCTAACTTTGTCTTGTGTTTAACTAGGTATGGACTCCAGGCTGGAGCTGCATACTCCAGGATTGGTCTTACATAAGTGGTATACAGGGTTCTGAAAGATTCCTTACACAAGTTTCTGAAGGCAGTTCTTATGTTGGCCAGTCTAGCATATGCCGCTGATGATATTCTTTTGATGTGGGCCTCTGGGGACAGGTTCGGTGTGATATCAACCCCCAGATCCTTCTCTCTATTTGATTCTTGCAGGATTTCCCCTCCCAGATGATACCTTGTGTTCAGCCTCCTGCTCCCTTCGCCTAATTTCATCACCTTACACTTTCCAGAGTTGAACTTCAGCAGCCATTTTCTAGACCATTCCTCCAGTTTATCCAGGTCATCCTGTAGTCTCTGTCTATCTTCATCCGTCTTGATTCTTCTCATAATTTTTGCATCATCAGCAAACATCGAGAGGAATGAATCTATACCCTCTGGAAGATCGTTCACATATATTAGAAACAGGATGGGTCCAAGTACTGAGCCCTGTGGGACTCCGCTGGTGACATCTCGCCACTCTGATGTCTTCCCCCTCACAGTTACTCGCTGTTTCCTGTTGCTTAAGTACTCCCTTATCCACTGGAGCACCTTCCCTTTTACTCCTGCCTGTTGCTCCAACTTTTTTAACAGCCTTTTATGGGGTACTGTGTCAAAGGCTTTTTGGCAATCCAGGAAAATGCAGTCGGCCCACCCTTCTCTTTCCTGCCTAATTTTCGTTGCCTGGTCATAAAATTCTATTAAACCTGTGAGGCACGATCTACCATCTCTGAACCCATGTTGGTGGTGCGTTACAAAGTTATTTCCCTCCAGATGCTATACGAGCCTTTTCCTCACGATCTTCTCCAGCACCTTGCATGGTATACAAGTTAAGGAAACTGGCCTGTAATTCAGTGCCTCTTGCCTGTCACCCTTTTTGTATATTGGGACCACGTTAGCTGTCTTCCAACTTTCTGGTAAGTCTCCTGTTTCCAGTGACCTGTTATAAACCATAGAGAGTGGCACACTTAGTGCTTCTGCACCTTCCTTTAGTATCCATGGTGAGATTCTATCAGGCCCAACAGCCTTTGTCACATCTAGCTCCAGCAGACACCTTTTGACCTCATCACTGGTGAGGTCAAATTCCTCCAAGGTTGCTTGGTTTGCTGCCTCCTCATTTAGTGCAGGGGCTTCTCCTTGTTCTATTGTGAAGACCTCCTGGAATCTCTTGTTGAGTTCTTCACACACCTCCTTGTCATTCTCTGTGTATCTGTTCTCCCCATTCCGCAGCTTCATCACTTGTTCCTTCACTGCTGTTTTCCTCCTGATATGGCTGTGGAGCAGCTTTGGTTGGGTCTTGGCGTTACTCGCGATGTCATTTTCAAACTGTCTCTCTGCTTCCCTCCTCACTCTGATGTACTCATTTCTGGCCCTCTGGTATCTCTCCCTGCTCTCTGGTGTTCTCTTATTTCTGTAGTTTCTCCATGTTCTTTTGCTCAGTTGTTTCGCTACCTTACATTCCTGGTTGAACCATGGGTTTTTCTGTTGTTTTTCGTTTTTCTCCTTTTGGACGGGGATAAACCTGTCTGCAGCTTCCTGGCACTTTTGGGTGACAATATTCATCATGACCTGCACATTCTTGTCTCTAAGTTCTGTTTCCCATGGTATTCCCCTGAGGAAGTTCCTCATCTCGTCATATTTTCCTCTTCGGTAATTCAGTCTTTTCCCCTCCACTCCCATCCTTGGATGGTTATCCCTACCTCCACCAAGTACTCAAAGGTCAGTACACTGTGGTCACTCATTCCTATGGGGGCTTCAACTTTGACTTCCCTTATTTCTGACTCATTCAGGGTGAATATTAAGTCGAGTCTAGCTGGTTCATCATTGCCTCTCATTCTTGTGGGTTCCTTGACATGCTTACTCAGAAAATTCCTTGTTGCCACTTCCAAGAGTTTAGCTCGCCACGTATCTGTACCACGATGGGGGTCCCCATTCTCCCATGTATGTATGTATGTATGCATGCATGTATGCATGTATGTATGTATGTATGTATGTATGTATGTATGTATGTATGTATGTATGTATGTATGTATGTATGTATGTATGTATGTATGTATGTATGTATGTATGTATGTATGTATGTATGTATGTATGTATGTATGCATGTATGCATGTATGTATGTATGTATGTATGTATGTATGTATGTATGTATGTATGTATGTATGTATGTATGTATGTATGTATGTATGTATGTATGTATGTATGTATGTATGTATGTATGTATGTATGGATGGATGGATGTACGCATGCATGTATGTATGTATGTATGTATGTATGTATGTATGTATGTATGTATGTATGTATGTATGTATGTATGTATGTATGTATGTATTTATGTATGTATGTATGTATGTATGTATGTATGTATGTATGTATGTATGTATGTATGTATGTATGTATGTATGTATGTATGTATGTATGTATGTATGTATGTATGTATGTATGTATGTATGTATGTATGTATGTATGTATGTATGTATGTATGTATGTATGTATTCGCAATCACGTTAAAGACTCCCCCTCTATCATCCAGTTTAAGAGAAAAACAACTATGTACTAAATAATCGACTCCTTGTAACTTTAATTATGCTGACCTTCCTATCTGTATTCAGACTGAGCCTACCATCATTAGAGGTGATTATAACGCTAGACATAGGAATATTGGTAATTCGCAGTTCAGTAATCGTAACGGCAACCAACTGGTGTCACTATTAGGTAGTCACGATGATGCACAGATTGTGGGTGACCTTGAACCGACGAATATGTACGGAGGTATTCTTGGTCTATGTCTCGGTTTCAACGTCTCTCACAGCGTGTGCGCCTCGTCAATTGTGCCAGTTATGGCGTCTGATCATCTGGCCATATTAGCCACTGTAAGCATTGGAAGCTCTATCCTCCCTGGTGGAGTGTTCAAGCGGAAGAGGCTGGCTGTGCCCATCGATCAACGAGACAATCTTGTTGCTCATGTGTCAGATTGGTGCAGTTCATCTGAGCCTTCATCAGTTGAAGATTTTAACAATGAGCTCACAGGTACTATCGAACAGTTTATAGAATCACTTGATTCATCGTCCAGGCCACGTAACCCAAATTACACTGGTCATAGCACTTATGTTTATTATAATGATTCTAAATTGCAGACACTAAAACGCACTGCCAGAATAATTGGACTAGCTTGTAGAAGGACCCGCACTGCTGAAATGCTTCGGCTCTTTCAAGCGGCTCTGGCTAAGGCCAGGGAACGTATGGTGGAGCTGAGGCAGACAGACTGGGAAACTTTTGTCAGTGGTCTCAATTCTCACATGCCACTAAGTCGGGCATGGAAGGATATCAACAAGATCAAAGGGAAAAATGCTGCAGAGATCTCGTACCCTAATCCTCTGCACAGAGCAAATGAGCTTGTTGATGCTTGGGCCACGACTTCCAGCTTTGACAGTCTTCCTCTACCCTCACAGAATGAATTAAATGATAGATATACTGATAGGGCAAGGTTCCTTGACTTAATGCTTCATCAAGAGGATGACTGTGACATGCTTTTACTGAATACGAACTAGATTCTGCTCTACATAAAGGCAAAGCTACATCACCCGGGGAGGATGAAGTTACTGACGGCATACTGCATATGCTTCTGCTAGTTCCAGGGAATACCTTTCTTCAATTGTATAATATGAGCTATGTAACTGGGGAGCTTCCTAAGTCATGGACCAACAGTGTTATTATTCCCATTCCTAAACCTCACCAGCCGAGTGCTTTTCGCCCAATCTCCCTCACTAGTTGTCTCTATAAGTGTCTTGAGAGGATGGTTCTCAACCGTCTCCTTTACAAAATTATTAATATGTTGTCTCCCCAGATATATGGCTTTATGCATGGAAAGAGTGTACATCACTGTATTACCACATTCCTCACCCTGCATACTGATAGGTCATATACCACTTTCCTAGATCTTAAGTCAGCCTTTGACATTGCTAACCCACACGTCATTCTGAGAGAACTTGCTAAAATGAATGTTGGAATGTTAATGTTAAAAATTGTTCAAACTGAAATAAATATATAACACTGTACGGTACAGTTGTGTTTAATTATGTTTTGCGATTCCTTTGCAAAAGGTATTTGTGCACCAAGTACTACTAGGTCATTATGAGATATGCTGAATGTTGTCAATATACCATCTGAATACGCTTCACTTTGCGTTAATCATTGGACGTCTTAATGATTAAGGTCCCCAAAAGGACTTAATCAGACCTCAGTGGATAATTTTACTCTCCCTCTCTCTCTCTCTCTCTCTCTCTCTCTCTCAGAGCATCCCCTTATGTGTTGTATGTGGGTGCTGAAGTTCAGTCTCTTGTCTATGTATAGGTGAAGGAACTTTCCATAATTGTTATTGCTAATGTATACTTGTAATACTGGGTATACATCCGGTGTTCTTACCCTCGACCGCGGAGAGGGTAAGCCGTGGTCGTATGGTCTGAAACCCACAAATATTTACAATGGGGGGGGGGGATAACATTTCCTCTTCAAGCACGCGCACACAAATGAACTATGTTACTTAACTGGAAGCACTCGTACAACATAATTTACACGATTTCTCAGGATAATTATACTTCTTACCAGCATATATACACTATAGTACCTAGGAGGTTCTCTTCAGTGGTATCTAAGATAATTAAAAGAACCCAAGCAAACCACTGTGGAAATGTGCAGGACAATCATATCAATTGTGACACTAGCTCTCCACATATGGCATTTGCTTAATTTAGAAACTGTACTTGTGGTCGATCTCGAACCCACGTTGTTGATGTGACGATGTGTTATGAATTTTGTGGCTAGCTCCTCAAGATTGTAACTTGCTTAGATAAATATATTGTGTGTTCAGTCCCTGAACCCATTATGTGATAAATTAACTAAACTAAAAACTATAGTCTGGCGACGAAACCTGAACTGCATAATGTAAATAGGGATTAACCAGAAAAAGATATAGGTGAAGAATAACACAAGGTAACTGCGTTAATTACAATATCTAGATCAAACTAACATTGATTTTCAAAGGTTGTATATTTTCCATCAATGGAGTGCATCAGCCAAGAAGCCTTCTTTAAAATATGAATATCTTTCCGCACCCAATAAGATCTAATCTCTAAATAAAAAGCAAAAAACGACTTGATTGTAACCTATCCACCGCTGCCCATTGGATGGGGGAGAGGGGGTTATGTGTAGGATAAACATATCAATTGTGACACTAGCCCTCCATATATGTCAGTTGCTTAAATTATAAACTGTACTTGTGGTCGGTCTCGAGCCCATTGTTGATGTGACAATGTGCATTGACTTTTGTAACTAGCTTATCAAGATTATAACTTCCTTGGCTATATGAATTGTAGGGCTCAGTCCCTGAGCCCATTATGTGCCTCTGTAACACTCCACTATCGCCCATAGGATGGGTATGGGGTGCATAATAAATGAACTAAACTAAGCTCTGCCTTTTTGTTAACAGATACAATTATCAGCTTTATTTGTGAATCTCAAATAATTAAACAATATATCACAGAGCCTGTAGGGTTCGGTGAGATGAGCGAAGAGACATGGGAGATTAAATGGGATTCTTGTAATGTTATTTGTCTATTTGTACTCACTGAATTTGTGCGCCCCTTGAGGGACTTGAAGTAGAGGGGGGGTAGAAATAGCCTAAGCTACTCTATCCCTTTGAGATGTATTTATTGCTTATCTCAATAAACATACTTGAACTTGAACTTGACATGGGAGATTTTACATAAGTACAGTACATGGTAGTTTAAGTAGCGAACGCATGTCAACGAATAACGAGTATATATACAATACAATACAATACAATACAATTTTATTTAGGTAAGGTACATACATACAATAAATTTTTACAAGGATTGGTTGATATAACAAAAACAATATAACAAAGATATATTGGTTGATATAACAAAACAATTGTCCTATGAAGTCGATTTAACTTCCAAACATATATTTTTTTAATAAATGTTAAATGTTTTCTGGCTAGTTATGTTAGATTTTATTAAAAATACGTATTCTACTTGTTAACATTATAATTTAAATTTGTGATAATTTGTGCAGAGAAGTGCGACAACTGGATATGCCAACAAACACTTTCCAAACAACGATATATCTTGGATAAGTCGCTCCACAACATTGACGCTTGGACCGTCGACTTCCTTTGATGCTACTTATTTACTTATTTCATAATGAAATTATATTAGTTTGGAGTAAATATATGTTTTCTCATGTTCTGCATTCAGCACCCACATTATAGTAAATATACCATATTACTTCATTACTTAAATAATGCTAGGAGGGTTTGAGTTGCTTTGGGTCTTTAGTGGACAGAATCTCCAATAGATGGGGCGAGAGTCGCTCCCTCTCTCTCGCCCGAGCAAGAGTCGAAACTTAATTTAAAATTGATATATCTTTGTTCTCGAACATGATATATTTCATTTGGGGAAATCATAATAATGTTCATATCTCGATCTTTCTGGAGGCATATAAGATTTTAGGCTTTATTAGCGTATCTTTGTTAATTATACAATATATCGGCAAGTGCGTAGGCGTCTGCACTCCATGCCCGACAAGCTACTGAGCGCTACTATAAAAACATATGTATCTTCACTTGAGCTATAAATATGTCTATTGTAATGTATTTAAAATGAAGCTCTTATTTCTATCTTGCTTAAGACATAAAACATTTGTGTTTATTAACGAATTTACGTGAAATAAACATTGATCTGAGAGAGTTGCTCTGTCGTTCAGTCTGTACGGGGTGGGAGCTCCGTAATTTTTAAAATACATGTATCTTCATTAGAACTTTAAATATGTCCATGGTAAAGTGTTTAAAGTGAAGCTTATATGTCTGCCTTTCTTGAGACATATAAAACATATATGTTTATTAACGAATTCACGTGAAATAAACATTGTTCTGAGAGAGAGTTGCTCGGTCGATCAATCTGTCCGGGGTTAAAGCTCGGCTATTATAAAAGTACACGTATCTTCGCTTTAAATTTAAATATGCCCATGGTAAGGTATTTAGAATGAAGCTTATATTTCTATCTTTCTTGTGACATATAAAACTCTTACGTTTATTAAGGAATCTGTGTGAAATAGGCATGGTTCTGAGATGAATGCTGCGGTTTTCGAGCTCGACGCGCGGCAATGGACGCAATACACATCCAGTGGGTGTTATTGGACCCTATACCCATTTTATTTGTGGTTGGAGCCCCATACCCATTCTATGGGTAGTTAGAGCCCCATACCCATTCTATGGGTGGTTGGAGCCCCATACCCATCCTGTGGGTTGTAGTGGACGCCATACTCATCCTGTGGGTGGTATTGGACCCCATACCCTTCCTGTGGGTGGATGTGATCCCCATACTCATCCTGTGGGTGGATGTGACCCTCATACCCATCCTGTGGGTGGTATTGGACCCCTTTCCCACCTAACAGGCGGTAGGTGACAATATACCCATCCTAGCTATAGTTGGTATAGTAGACACAATACCGTCCTGTTTGCAGTAGTTTACCCCATAGACATTCCAACGTAACATCGTTTTCTGTTAGCGTTCCTACAAAACATCCTTTAAAGATTTGTAAAGCACAAACTATGGTATATAATATTGATTGGTGAAGGACTGTTATTCTATGTAATAATTTTTAGTGCTTATTATAATTTACTAAGAACAACTAAAATTTCTCAAAACAAAATTACGAGCCTTCAATAGGAAGTAGCTGATCTGTAATATTCTAAGAGCATGGACAATAGTAGGTAAATTTCACAACCCATGTGGGACCTGAAAACTACAATTTTCCTTATAATTGAGCCAATCACGAATATTCTGCTATCTATGTTGACGGACGGGTACTGTGACACGTAAATTGGTACGTGAGGAAGAGTTTGGGCCTTGGTAAAAAAAGTAACTGGGAATATATCACATATTTACTAATTCATATTCATCATATTGACTTTAAGCATTAAGTCATATATGTGCTGTCTTGTGTGAGAACGGGTTGAAAAATCAATGTGTTTTCATTAGAATTAACTAAAATGTTCCTGATTTTCCGTTTATATTACCGATGAAAGATGTACACGAAAACCGCTCTATTCCGGCTGAAACGTCGATATATGCAATAAAAACAGAACTTCTCTCCTTTTTTAATATCTTACTCAATATTTTAACGAGAAACAAATAGTTGATTGAAAATGAAGTATTTAAGGTTATTATCTAATCAATTATGTGTTTGCATCATTTTTATCGTATATTTAATGAATTAATAACAATAAACTGAAAATTCACAAAAACGTGGAAAAACGGCAAAATATTGCCTAATTCGATGATAATTTGTTAAAATCACATAAAGGAAAAGTGGATGATAAATGTCAAAATATTGCTAAATTCGATGATTTTTCGTACGAAACAAAATGCAAGAAAACTTGCTTAAAATGCAATATTATGCGAAATTCTGAGATTTGAAGGCCAAATCACTTATCGTGATACTACATGAAATAGTATCGAAATATTGGTAAAAATGAATATATTTACCTAGTATCAAACTACATGAAAAACGTGAAAAAAGTCACTTTTTTACTATTTTTGAGGATTTTAACTTCAAATCATAGAGCGAGGTTTCGTATTATTTAGATTCAAGAAAAGACATATGACAATGTTGTTTTCAATTCAAATGATAAAAATCAATGTGTTTTCATTAGAATTAACTAAAATGTTCCTGATTTTCCGTTTTTATTACCGATGAAAGATGTACACGAAAACCGCTCTATTCCGGCTGAAACGTCGATATATGCAATAAAAACAGAACTTCTCTCCTTTTTAATATCTTACTCAGTATTTTAACGAGAAACAAATAGTTGATTGAAAATGAAGTATTTAAGGTTATTATCTAATCAATTATGTGTTTGCATCATTTTTATCGTATATATAATGAATAAATATACATAGACTGAAAATTCCCAAAAACGAGGAAAAATTGCAAAATATTGCCTAATTCGATGATATTTTGTTTAAATCACATAAAGGAAAAGGGGATGATGAACGTAAAAATATTGTTAAACTCGGTGATTTTTCGTACGAAACAAAATGCAAGAAAACTTGCTTAAAATGCAATATTATGCGAAATTCTGAGATTTGAAGGCCAAATCACATATCGTGATTCAACATGAAACAGTATCCAAATATTTGTAAAAATGAATATATTTACGTAATATCAAACTGCATGAAAAACGTGAAAAAAGTCACTATTTAACCATATTTGAGGATTTTAACTTCAAATCATAGAGCGAGGTTTCGTATTATTTAGATCCAAGAAAAGACATATGACAATGTTGTTTTCAATTCAAATGATAAAAATCAATGTGTTTTCATTAGAATTAACTAAAATGTTCCTGATTTTCCGTTTTTATTACCGATGAAAGATGTACACGAAAACCGCTCTATTCCGGCTGAAACGTCGATATATGCAATAAAAACAGAACTTCTCTCCTTTTTAATATCTTACTCAGTATTTTAACGAGAAACAAATAGTTGATTGAAAATGAAGTATTTAAGGTTATTATCTAATCAATTATGTGTTTGCATCATTTTTATCGTATATTTAATGAATTAATAACAATAAACTGAAAATTCACAAAAACGTGGAAAAACGGCAAAATAATGCCTAATTCGATGATAATTTGTTAAAATCACATAAAGGAAAAGGGGATGATAAATGTCAAAATATTGCTAAATTCGATGATTTTTCGTACGAAACAAAATGCAAGAAAACTTGCTTAAAATGCAATATTATGCGAAATTCTGAGATTTGAAGGCCAAATCACATATCGTGATACTACATGAAATAGTATCGAAATATTGGTAAAAATGAATATATTTACGTAGTATCAAACTTCATGAAAAACGTGATAAAAGTCACTTTTTTACCATTTTTGAGGATTTTAACTTCAAATCATAGAGCGAGGTTTCGTATTATTTAGATCCAAGAAAAGACATATGACAATGTTGTTTCCAATACAAATGATAAAAATCAATGTGTTTTCATTAGAATTAACTAAAATGTTCTTGATTTTCCGTTTATATTACCGACGGAAGATGTACACGTAAAACCGCTCTAATCCGGCTGAAACGTCGATATATGCAATAAAAACCGAACTTTTCCCCTTTTCAATACCTTACTCAGTATTTTAACGAGAAACAAATAGATGATTGAAAATCAAGTATTTAAGGTTATTATCTAATCAATTATGTGTTTGCATCATTTTTATCGTATATATATTATGAATTAATAACTATAGACTGAAAATTCACAAAAACGTGGAAAAACTGCAAAATATTGCCTAATTCGATGATATTTTGTTTAAATCACATAAAGGAAAAGGGGATGATAAACGTCAAAATATTGCTAAATTCGATGATTTTTCGTACGAAACAAAATGCAAGAAAACTTGCTTAAAATGCAATATTATGCGAAATTCTGAGATTTGAAGGCCAAATCACATATCGTGATTCAACATGAAACAGTATCCAAATATTGGTAAAAATGAATATATTTACGTAATATCAAACTACATGAAAAACGTGAAAAAAGTCACTATTTAACCATATTTGAGGATTTTAACTTCAAATCATAGAGCGAGGTTTCGTATTATTTAGATCCAAGAAAAGACATATGACAATGTTGTTTTCAATACAAATGATAAAAATCAATGTGTTTTCATTAGAATTAACTAAAATGTTCCTGATTTTCCGTTTTTATTACCGATGAAAGATGTACACGAAAACCGCTCTCTTCCGGCTGAAACGTCGATATATGCAATAAAAACAGAACTTCTCTCCTTTTTAATATCTTACTCAGTATTTTAACGAGAAACAAATAGTTGATTGAAAATGAAGTATTTAAGGTTATTATCTAATCAATTATGTGTTTGCATCATTTTTATCGTATATTTAATGAATTAATAACAATAAACTGAAAATTCACAAAAACGTGGAAAAACGGCAAAATAAGGCCTAATTCGATGATAATTTGTTAAAATCACATAAAGGAAAAAGGGAAGATAAATGTCAAAATATTGCTAAATTCGATGATTTTTCGTACGAAACAAAATGCAAGAAAACTTGCTTAAAATGCAATATTATGCGAAATTCTGAGATTTGAAGGCCAAATCACATATCGTGATACTACATGAAATAGTATCGAAATATTGGTAAAAATGAATATATTTACGTAGTATCAAACTACATGAAAAACGTGATAAAAGTCACTTTTTTACCATTTTTGAGGATTTTAACTTCAAATCATAGAGCGAGGTTTCGTATTATTTAGATCCAAGAAAAGACATATGACAATGTTGTTTCCAATACAATTGATAAAAATCAATGTGTTTTCATTAGAATTAACTAAAAGGTTCTTGATTTTCCGTTTATATTACCGACGGAAGATGTACACGTAAAACCGCTCTAATCCGGCTGAAACGTCGATATATGCAATAAAAACAGAACTTCTCTTTTTTTTAATATCTTACTCAGTATTTTAACGAGAAACAAATAGATGATTGAAAATCAAGTATTTAAGGTTATTATCTAATCAATTATGTGTTTGCATCATTTTTATCGTATATATATTATGAATTAATAACTATAGACTGAAAATTCACAAAAACGTGGAAAAACTGAAAAATATTGCCTAATTCGATGATATTTTGTTTAAATCACATAAAGGAAAAGGGGATGATAAACGTCAAAATATTGCTAAATTCGATGATTTTTCGTACGAAACAAAATGCAAGAAAACTTGCTTAAAATGCAATATTATGCGAAATTCTGAGATTTCAAGGCCAAATCACATATCGTGATACTACATGAAATAGTGTTGAAATATTGGTAAAAATGAATATATTTACGTAATATCAAACTACATGAAAAACGGGAAAAAGTCACTATTTTTCCATATTTGAGAATTTTAACTTCAAATCATAGAGCGAGGTTTCGTATTATTTAGATCCAAGAAAAGACATATGACAATATTGTTTCCAATACAAATGATAAAAATCAATGTGTTTTCATTAGAATTAACTAAAATGTTCCTGATTTTCCGTTTATATTACCGATGAAAGATGTACACGAAAACCGCTCTATTCCGGCTGAAACGTCGATATATGCAATAAAAACAGAACTTCTCTCCTTTTTTTATATCTTACTCAATATTTTAACGAGAAACAAATAATTGATTGAAAATGAAGTATTTAAGGTTATTATCTAATCAATTATGTGTTTGCATCATTTTTATCGTATATTTAATGAATTAATAACAATAAACTGAAAATTCACAAAAACGTGGAAAAACGGCAAAATATTGCCTAATTCGATGATAATTTGTTAAAATCACATAAAGGAAAAGTGGATGATAAATGTCAAAATATTGCTAAATTCGATGATTTTTCGTACGAAACAAAATGCAAGAAAACTTGCTTAAAATGCAATATTATGCGAAATTCTGAGATTTGAAGGCCAAATCACTTATCGTGATACTACATGAAATAGTATCCAAATATTGGTAAAAATGAATATATTTACGTAATATCAAACTACATGAAAAACGTGAAAAAAGTCACTATTTAACCATATTTGAGGATTTTAACTTCAAATCATAGAGCGAGGTTTCGTATTATTTAGATCCAAGAAAAGACATATGACAATGTTGTTTTCAATTCAAATGATAAAAATCAATGTGTTTTCATTAGAATTAACTAAAATGTTCCTGATTTTCCGTTTTTATTACCGATGAAAGATGTACACGAAAACCGCTCTATTCCGGCTGAAACGTCGATATATGCAATAAAAACAGAACTTCTCTCCTTTTTAATATCTTACTCAGTATTTTAACGAGAAACAAATAGTTGATTGAAAATGAAGTATTTAAGGTTATTATCTAATCAATTATGTGTTTGCATCATTTTTATCGTATATTTAATGAATTAATAACAATAAACTGAAAATTCACAAAAACGTGGAAAAACGGCAAAATAATGCCTAATTCGATGATAATTTGTTAAAATCACATAAAGGAAAAGGGGATGATAAATGTCAAAATATTGCTAAATTCGATGATTTTTCGTACGAAACAAAATGCAAGAAAACTTGCTTAAAATGCAATATTATGCGAAATTCTGAGATTTGAAGGCCAAATCACATATCGTGATACTACATGAAATAGTATCGAAATATTGTTAAAAATGAATATATTTACGTAGTATCAAACTACATGAAAAACGTGATAAAAGTCACTTTTTTACCATTTTTGAGGATTTTAACTTCAAATCATAGAGCGAGGTTTCGTATTATTTAGATCCAAGAAAAGACATATGACAATGTTGTTTCCAATACAAATGATAAAAATCAATGTGTTTTCATTAGAATTAACTAAAATGTTCTTGATTTTCCGTTTATATTACCGACGGAAGATGTACACGTAAAACCGCTCTAATCCGGCTGAAACGTCGATATATGCAATAAAAACCGAACTTTTCCCCTTTTCAATACCTTACTCAGTATTTTAACGAGAAACAAATAGATGATTGAAAATCAAGTATTTAAGGTTATTATCTAATCAATTATGTGTTTGCATCATTTTTATCGTATATATATTATGAATTAATAACTATAGACTGAAAATTCACAAAAACGTGGAAAAACTGCAAAATATTGCCTAATTCGATGATATTTTGTTTAAATCACATAAAGGAAAAGGGGATGATAAACGTCAAAATATTGCTAAATTCGATGATTTTTCGTACGAAACAAAATGCAAGAAAACTTGCTTAAAATGCAATATTATGCCAAATTCTGAGATTTGAAGGCCAAATCATATATCGTGATACTACATGAAATAGTGTCGAAATATTGGTAAAAATGAATATATTTACGTAATATCAAACTACATGAAAAACGTGAAAAAGTCACTATTTTACCATATTTGAGAATTTTAACTTCAAATCACAGAGCGAGGTTTCGTATTATTTAGATCCAAGAAAAGACATATGACAATATTGTTTCCAATACAAATGATAAAAATCAATGTGTTTTCATTAGAATTAACTAAAATGTTCCTGATTTTCCGTTTATATTACCGATGAAAGATGTACACGAAAACCGCTCTATTCCGGCTGAAACGTCGATATATGCAATAAAAGCAGAACTTCTCTCCTTTTTTAATATCTTACTCAATATTTTAACGAGAAACAAATAGTTGATTGAAAATGAAGTATTTAAGGTTATTATCTAATCAATTATGTGTTTGCATCATTTTTATCGTATATTTAATGAATTAATAACAATAAACTGAAAATTCACAAAAACGTGGAAAAACGGCAAAATATTGCCTAATTCGATGATAATTTGTTAAAATCACATAAAGGAAAAGGGGATGATAAATGTCAAAATATTGCTAAATTCGATGATTTTTCGTACGAAACAAAATGCAAGAAAACTTGCTTAAAATGCAATATTATGCGAAATTCTGAGATTTGAAGGCCAAATCACTTATCGTGATACTACATGAAATAGTATCGAAATATTGGTAAAAATGAATATATTTACGTAGTATCAAACTACATGAAAAACGTGAAAAAAGTCACTTTTTTACCATTTTTGAGGATTTTAACTTCAAATCATAGAGCGAGGTTTCGTATTATTTAGATCCAAGAAAAGACATATGACAATGTTGTTTTCAATACAAATGATAAAAATCAATATGTTTTCATTGGAATTAACTAAAATGTTCTTGATTTTCCGTTTATATTACCGACGGAAGATTTACACGTAAAACCGCTCTAATCCGGCTGAATCTTCGATATATGCAATAAAAACCGAACTTTTCCCCTTTTCAATATCTTACTCAGTATTTTAACGAGAAACAAATAGATGATTGAAAATCAAGTATTTAAGGTTATTATCTAATCAATTATGTGTTTGCATCATTTTTATCGTATATATTATGAATAAATATACATAGACTGAAAATTCCCAAAAACGAGGAAAAATTGCAAAATATTGCCTAATTCGATGATATTTTGTTTAAATCACATAAAGGAAAAGGGGATGATAAACGTCAAAATATTGCTAAATTCGATGATTTTTCGTACGAAACAAAATGCAAGAAAACTTGCTTAAAATGCAATATTATGCCAAATTCTGAGATTTGAAGGCCAAATCACATATCGTGATACTACATGAAATAGTATCGAAATATTGGTAAAAATGAATATATTTACGTAATATCAAACTACATGAAAAACGTGAAAAAAGTCACTATTTTGCAATATTTGAGGATTTTAACTTTAAATCATAGAGCGAGGTTTCGTATTATTTAGATCCAAGAAAAGACATATGACAATGTTGTTTCAATACAAATGATAAAAATCAATGTGTTTTCATTAGAATTAACTAAAATGTTCCTGATTTTCCGTTTATATTACCGACGGAAGATGTACACGTACAACCGCTCTAATCCAGCTGAAAGGTCGATATATGCAATAAAAACCGAACTTCTCCCCTTTTCAATATCTTACTCGGTATTTTAATGAGAAACAAATAAATGATTGAAAATGAAGTATTTAAGGTTATTATCTAATCAATTATGTGTTTGCATCATTTTTATCGTATATATAATGAATTAATAACTATAGACTGAAAATTCACAAAAACGTGGAAAAACGGCAAAATATTGTCTAATTCGATGATATTTTGTTTAAATCACATAAAGGAAAAGGGGATGATGAACGTAAAAATATTGTTAAATTCGGTGATTTTTCGTACGAAACAAAATGCAAGAAAACTTGCTTAAAATGCAATATTATGCGAAATTCTGAGATTTGAAGGCCAAATCACATATCGTGATTCAACATGAAACAGTATCCAAATATTGGTAGAAATGAATATATTTACGTAATATCAAACTACATGAAAAACGTGAAAAAAGTCACTATTTAACCATATTTGAGGATTTTAACTTCAAATCATAGAGCGAGGTTTCGTATTATTTAGATCCAAGAAAAGACATATGACAATGTTGTTTTCAATACAAATGATAAAAATCAATGTGTTTTCATTAGAATTAACTAAAATGTTCCTGATTTTCCGTTTTTATTACCGATGAAAGAT